>NC_091792.1:112400833-112703863 GCF_041296235.1 Equus asinus | reverse complement strand
GGTTGTTTGAAAGGTTAAACAAGATAACAAACAACAACAAAATGTCTACGTTAGAGTAGGAACATAAAATAGTAACTATTATTTTATAACACTCTCCATTCATATTTATCAAGTATTGTGCCTACAAATAACAAAGCAGTAAAACCTTATTGAAAATTTTAATATTTACTTATATTTTCAAGAATCCTATCTTAGGAGGATGAAAATAGCCATACTCTCAGCTATTTACCTTAAAACCAACCATTTTTACTTATAAACCTAAATAAAAATTTAGTTTATAGCAAATCCAAAATCAAGATACTTTGAGCCACATCTAATTCTATCAGTCAAGATGCATTGAGGCTAAACAAAAATCCAAAAATCACAGTGACTTAATACATGAAAAATTGGTTTCTTTCTCACACAATATGCCTTCTCTAGATTAACAAGGGAGCTCCATTGATTTTAAGGATTGAAGGATTCCAAATAACAATGAAAATTACCACATATTCTCCCACCATCACCAAGGCAAGAGAAAAAGAACATGGAAAATTATGCATTAACTCTTAAATACCCTCCCAGAGTGAATAAGAATCAATTTCACTAATACTTATAATGCATGGCCCAAAGAAATTCACATGGTCATGCCTAATTTAAAAGGAAGAGGGAAAGTTCCATCCTATCACAGCCAGAAAGAAGACAAACAGACAAATGTGAACAGCTCTCAGAATACCACTGACATATTTTGCTAGACAAAAGTTGCACCTGCTTGAGAATTCAGTAAAATTGAACGTGTTAATTGATATTTTTTCCTTCTTAAATTATACTTGAGAAAATATATTAAGACATTTCAACATTTTAGTAAGCACACAGATATTAACTGCTAGGAAATTACATGTGCATTATTCATTAAAAAAACACAGCTAGTTTTAATCTGTCACTGTTAATAGCAGGAGCCCATTGTTTGACAAAAGATGTAACATAGCAATTTCTCATCCTGTTTAAAATTCATGAACCCAGATTCAGACAGACAAATGCTTATTAATTTCTAAATTGCTTTATTGACTCGAAAGACAAAAATGCAGTTTTTGTGGGTTACAATACAATTACAATTAAAGTGAATTTTCTATTGCCTATTTAGTTGGACAGATAGTTCTGAGTAGATTTACATCTTGCAGATTTTTTTTAGTATTGCATTGGATTATTGAAGAAAGCATTTCTCAAGTAAGCACATTTCTCAAGAAAAGATGCTTTCAGTTTATTACAATGCTGCATTATATTAAATATATGGGCCTCTATGTATTGCTCTGGATAATAGGTACTCTGAGAAACTGGGGGAAAAATGTGATAGAACTGGAAATACTGCCCCCATTTCTACCTCTCTCTCTCTCTGTCTATCTATCTATCTCCTTTGCTTTGTGACTTTGAGCTCCTCAAATCACGTGATAGAATCTTCATCCCCACTTCTTAAATCTGGGTTGGACTTGTGACTTGCATTGGCTAACTGAATGTACCACAATTGAAACAGTCCCATTTCAGAACCCAAAAAGTCTAAGAAGCTTTCTGTGCTTCAGCTATTTCTCTTTTAGCTATTTCTCTTTTAGTACTAAACAGAAATAGTTGAAGCACAGTGTATAGAAGTAAACCCAGGCTAATCTGCTAGTAGATGAGAGACCACATAGAGGAGGGCTGAGTAAATCCAGCCAAACTGCCTAGACCAGCCGGCCTATATTTCCAAGCTATAGCCAACCCTCCAGCTGACCACAAATGCACGAGTGTGCCAAGTTGAAATCAGTTGATCCTGGCCTGCATCAGAAAAATCATCCAGCTAATGCATAAACTCCTGGGGATAAAAATAAACATTTCTCGTGGAATGCCACTGAGGTTTTGTGATTCTTTGATCTATATCATTAATTGTGGACATAAATAATTCAAACAACTTTACATGCTTGTGAGAATTTGGCTCTTGGAAGTATTTAGTATTAGTTGATGGACACAAGCAGGAGCATTACCTCTATATGCATTTTAGTGAATTAGTGAATTTAGCCCTCCAGTGAATTAATTTTTATTAAAATATGTGCTTAAATAGACCAAGTTACATGATCTTAAAAAATGTAAAGCTTTACTGACGACATAGATATGATAAGGAGTACAGATTTTATTATATTTCAAGTATACAGTTTTGTCCTTATTACCTGAGTCGTATTTTTTTTGCTTTCTAGCATAATACATAATACATAATACATGTGCATTATACAAAAACAAACTCAATTTACATTAAACCACTGATTTTATTAAATTGGAAAAAGAATGGCTTAATTCTGTGCTATTCTCATTAGTTCTTGCAAGAGTTATTTAGAATGTTTGATCTTTTACTGAGTGTATTTTTGTTTGTAAAGGAACGAAGAGGATCATAGAAAAATATAAATGGGAAGATAAGAAGAAGAGTTGATTACTTTCTAGACTCAGCGCATATTTTTAATCGTAAACTTTTTGGAGTTCCTAACTCTACTAATGTCTCAAGTAATATTTGTTGAATGACTGACAATGAATAACTAATGAATAAATTTCAGGAATGTTCATATGTTATAGCAGAGCTGATGTATCTTTGGAATGATTTCCAATCCCCTTGTAATTACTTAGCTGCAATCCACTTCATTATAGTAATTATGTCTGATATTAATTAAATAATTAGTGTATGACAGCACATTCTAAATGCTTTGCAGGCTTATATTGTTAAAAGTTGCCTACTAAAAAAGAGAGAGGAAAAAACAACCTAGGTAAAATAATATAAGAGATTTATTGGCTCATGAAATTGAAAAGTCAGAAGTAAAAACGAAACATTGAGAAAAAATGGATCCCAGAATAATCTGAGTGTTCAAATTGAGTTAACTGCTCCCAACCCTGGTAGAAGAGTTATTCTCACCTGATTGACAGCCCCAAGAAAAATACATAGAGTAGAGAAGCAGAACTTCTAAAAGTAAAATAGTCTAAGAAGAAAATATATATCTATATTTACTACAATGTATTTCTTATTTGATCCTTTTGGTAACCTTATGCATTAAGTGTTTTTTGTTTTTTCAATTTACATATTAGGAGACTGAGTGAGATAAGATTAGAATTCTGGTCTGCCTGACTCCTAAATACTGCACTCAATTGAGTTTTTAAGTTATTATGAACTAGTTTTAATGATTGCTATTTCATTGGAAGAATATGGAGAGAGTAGGGAAAAAATTTATTAACAGAATTTGGTATCTATTTTAATTAGTTTTGATACAAATATATCTCTACCAAATATTCTTGGGTATATGAATATTTTAAAATATTTTTTATACTTATAAAATGCAGAATTTTTTTAAAAACTTTTTTCCTTTGCTTGTCTTTCAATAACCTGCTCTTTCTCTTTGCTACACTAATCCCTTCAGGTAATATGGAGTTCTGTTATCTTAAAAGGAGAAAACAAATATCTTAAATAAGACCAGATGAAGCACTAACCATAAAGAAAAGCAAAATAGATAAATTAACATATGGAAAAATGAAGACTATTTTTACCATAAAGAGAGTGATAAACAATTCAAAATACCTTTCCAGTACACAAGATTGCAACTGACTTATTCCAGCAGGCAAATCTGCAAAAGGGACTGAGAAGGAGATGGACAGAACATGTTTTCCCTTCTCTCTAGCACAGTCTGTGAAGATGGATCGAGTTGGCTGAAGCCATCCAGTGGTATTAACCACAGGACCCCCACACTGAAACAGGAGAGGAAAGGAAAGCAATCTTACCTCTTAGATTCCATACATGTGTGGGTATTGTATGTGTGTAAATACATATATACACATATGTATACACACATATATTTATATATTTCTCTTAATCCATTGATCTCACTCATGGCGCAGGAATATACAGTATATAAGGGATGTCTATGTCTCCTTTCTTGAGGCAATGCCCTTGGATAGCCTCCTGGGACCTCTGCTGAGCCATGTAGACCTTGCCCACAGAAGGCCCTAACAGGGTTCAGAATTGTACCTTATTTAATTTAGATTTAAGGGGACACACTACCCAAGATAAAAATAACCCCTTAATCCTATTTTCTTACTAAATGTTTACAAACATGTTATGCTATAGTACATATCTGAGGGTCTTCAGTGAAGAAAATCATAACAAAGATATTCTAGTGAATAAAGCGAAGTAGGGAAGAAATTACACTCACAAAATTATATCAGTAAACATTGAACAATTTATTTAAGCCAAAGCTCATAGGCAAAATGATAAACAGAATCATTACTTACAATTAATCTACCAGAAAAAAATTTTGAATTTTAATTAATGTTAATTTATAACATAATATCATAAACCATATCCAACTCAGCAAAAGAAAAATGAGTGATCAATAGAATTTACAATAAAAATATAAAGTGATTAATAGAATATAATTTAAAATACTTAACTTCATTATGCAGTTGGTATGGTTTCCAAAATTTTTGCTTGCATCTATCTTTAAGAATTTTTGAAAATTATGTACCTAACACATTTCAAGTTATCTAGATATTTCTCATAACTTGAAATAAGTTTAATTCTTGCTAATGACATATAAATTATTAAAAATGTTATAGTGGTGATAAGATGATTTATATTTGAAACAAATATTTTATGACATATTTTGATGAGTACGTTTTAACCACCTTATTGAGGTAAGCAGAAAGAACTAGAAGTGATTTGTGTAAACATTATATATGAGCTTTATCCAATGTGTCTTGAAGACTCTGGTAATCCTGCAGAACATTCCAAGTATATTTGAAAGAGTCCCATCAGACGGTTGCTTTGTTGTTCTCAGTTCAGAGCACTCCAATGAGTACCACAACACTCTGATGCTAATGCTGAGTATCACTCTTTAGGTAAGTACTTTTAAATCAGACAATGATAAAAAGCTTTACGAGTCTATGGTTCTTAATTAGTTATCATAATAGTGTGTCCCAAACTAACCTTTAATAATATCTCTTTGCTTGGCATAAATTTTCACAACTTTTTACATTCCCAAATATGCACTGCATTAAGACTGGAAAAGGATGAGGAAGAGTATGTAGATGAAGAAGAGTATGCCTTACTGTGGTAAACACACTAATGATGTCCTAAAGATGCCTATGTCCTTATGTCCAGAACCTGTGGATGTGCTGTTTTACGTAGCAAAGGGGATTGGCAACTGTGATTAAATTAAGGATCTTAAAATAGAGAAATTATCCTGAATGTTCTTGGTGAGTCCAGTATAATCACAAAGGTCCTTAAATGACAGAAGGAGGCAGAAGAGATAGAAGATGTGATGATAGAAGCAGAGGTTAGAGAGACACAACTGAAGTTTCTGCAGATAGAAGAGAGCTGTGAGCCAAGGAATGAGAACATTCTCTAAAAGCTGGCAAAGATGTGGAACCTATTCTTCTCTTAGAACCTCAAGAAGGAGTGCAGCCCTTCCAATGCATTTTAGACTTCTGAGCTCCAGAACTGGAAGAAAATAGATTTGTGTTTTTCTAACATGATATTTGTGGCAGTTACAGCAGCGATAGGAAACTAATGCACTTCTATTAATAAAATGGGGAATAGACTATTGTGAATGTGGCTAACCCTCAGATGATGAGTTTTAAGAAACATCACATATACAAGTTATGGATTTAGAAATTGATTTCTCCTGAAGATTATTTGTAGGTAGTGACAGAGTACATTTATCACAGTTTGGAGAATTACTCAAGAGTGTAAAGCTAATAAAAGCACGGAGTCTGTGGTCAGTGTTCCATAGTTAAGTTAAATCTTTGGTACTTTTTGGTTCCGGGACATCTTGAAAATTACCTAATTTCTCTGTGTCTTAGTTCCCTAATTTGTGAAGATTGGGATGTTAGGAGTTACTTGATAATTTTGGTAAGATTAAATGTGAAAAAAAGCCACATAGGCAAAACACTTCTAAGAAAATCTGACACATAGCAATCAACCAATAAGTTAATATGATTTTATTAATAACTGGAAGCAATTTCTTAATAATTATTTATTATAAATATAAAAATATTAATTTTAGACACAGTTAAAACATGAGAAACAACTTTTTCTGCTAAAATTAGAATGCAATTGTATGCTTACAAAGGGCGGGTTGGACAACAAAATCGGGCTGCAAATGTAAGTAAATGACCCATAGTTTATGGAAAATAATTTTTCATTTTGTATTATAGCTTTAAAATGCTCAATTTAGGCCTGAATAATTTCAAGAATCTACTTTCGTGAAATAATCATACATTCAGATAAAATCATTTTCATAGTATTTACATAACAATAGAAACATTGTAAACAAGATAAAGAGTCAATTTCTACAATGAAATATTGCGTTTTAAAAAATGCACTCTCAAAGACATTTTTCTTGCATGATTAAAGGATATATGTGTAAATAAAATGTGCACAAATATACATTCCGGAAAGAAAAATAATAAAACAACACTAGCAAATATTTCTCAGTCATAGAATTCATGGAAAGTTTTTTTTACATAATTTTCATAGTTTTCTACCTGTAAATTTTGTCTTTAGCTTTTATTCATTACAATAAAAATTAAATATATTGATTAATAAACCATAAATCTTTTAAATTTCTTAATAGAAATTCGAAAGTGCGTACTGGATAAAAACAAGACAACACCTGTGTGAGTAAGGTATATTATCTCATAGAAGAGCAGTAGTTCGCAAACATACTGTGAAGTAGAATCATTTAGAAACCTTAAACCAAACAAAAACACAAAAAACAACCAAGTAAAACAACAACAGCCTGGGGCCCAGGCCCGGGGATATTGATTCAATTGCTCTGGGGTGGGACCACACTTCCAGTAATTATGATTGGTTCTGTGGAGTAGTTTGTAGTTTTACTAACATTTGTGACGAAACTATTAGTGAGTATTCACATATAAATCTCAAAAAATAAAGTATAAATGTTTTATTTGTTTTCAGTCAGATTTTTTTTTTTACTATGCATTACAATATTACCCAAAAATTTTCTGAGGAAGCTTTACTGGGAACCACAATAATTTTTAAGAGCACGAAGAAATCCTGAGTCAAAAAGTTTGAGAACTACTGCCAAAGATCATAGTTTGGTAATCTCACAGAAAAATTTTATTATATTTACTCTTTCTAGTAAAATTCAATTCTGTGAAATCATGTGTTTTAATAACACTGTTCTTGAGGTGAACAAGGTAAAAATATGATGAGTGGGAAGACTGAGAACTAAAATTTATAAAGTAACTAGGTCATTTAACTAGGTAAATGTTACACATTTCTAAAGTACAAATGCAGCCAAGAACAGAACATAGGAAAAATCAATAGAAATACTTTTTTAAATGATTAGGTTAAAGAATATAAGCTATCTTATTACTCCATAAAAAGTATTATGAACTCATTGATATTTTGAAAAGTGTCGTTATATCCATAGACGATCAATTAAATAAATATTTAATGTTAAAGAAACTAACATGACAGTTAAACATTGGTACGTTTTCGATGAGCTTTTTGACAGATGCTGTTGATACTGTACTCTAGGGACGTTTTGGAAAATTATTAGCCCTTAGAGTCAGAGAAATTTATTATTCCATTTATATGAAGAAATACATTTGAGTCCTTCTCAGAAACTTAAATACTCTTACTGAGCAATGTAGAAAAGAGAACAAATTATATGCAAGTTTTTCACGCAGATGTACTGCACATTTTTGAGGTAAGGTATATGTCAAAATAACTGTCCTTCAGATGAAAACAAGAGAACAAAATTTTGTCATCTCTTACTGACGATTCCAAACACACACAAGAAAAGGTGACATTAATACAACTAGTATGTATTTTTCTTACATTAGTTATGTAACTTGAAATCTATCCTTCCTTCCTTTCTTCCTTCCTTCCTTCCCTCCTTCTATTCCTCCCTTGCTCCATCTGGGCTCCCTTCCTTCTCTTTTTTCTTTCTCTCCCTTCTTTCTTTTTTCCTTTTTACCTTTTCTGCCTTCTTCCTTCTTTACCAAATGTCCACTGTGTGCAGGCCACTGTGGTGATGTAACAGAAGCAAGATAGACATGCTATCACATCTTTTAGTATCTAGTGTTGTATACACACATTTAAAAGGGCTAATACAAAACTGAGAGAACATAAGTGCAAATAATGTTGGTAAAATAGATAATGCTCAGAATATTCTTTGAGAACATAGTGCCTAACTGTCACCTAAAATTCAGTGGAAATTAACTACATGAAACTAGATGAAGCAGAAGGTGAGGCTGAGGGAGAACAATATTAGGGGGACCACCCAGGCAGAAGGTACAAACAAAAAATTTGAAATAAGACATTTATGATGGGTAATTTTATGTGTCAACTTGACTGGGTTAAGGAATGCCTTGATAGCTGGTAAAGCATTATTTCTGGCTGTGTCAGTGAAAGTGTTTCTGGAAGACATTAGCATTTGATTTAGTAGACCAAGTAAAGAAATCTACCCTCACTTATGTGGGTAGGGATCATTCAATTGTTGAGTGCCCCAGAGGAACAAAAGAGGTGAAGGATGAGTGAATTCTGTCTCTCGAACTCTCTGTGCTTGAAGTGAGATGTCAATCTTTTCCTGCCCTTGGACATCGGAGCTCCTTGTTCTCAGTCTTTGGGACTTGGATTGAATCGCACCACAGGCTTTCCTCATTCTCCATCTTGAGATGGCAGACTGTGGGACATCTTAATCTCCATAACTATGTGAGGCAATTTCTACAATAAATCTTCTCTTGTATATACATCTGTGTATGTCCTATTGGTTCTGTTGCTCTGGAGAATCCTGACTAATGCAACTCTGGAATATCAATGTGACAAGGTCTGACTGAGGAATGAAATGATGGTTAGTGTACGTAGAGAATGAAGAGAACTGTGTTTATGATTGAAATTAGAAAAGCAATGAGTGGCGCAACCATATAGATGCTTGAAATAATACTAAATATTTTTTATTTTATTGTGACAAGGGATGTAATTGAAAAATTTTGAGCAAGGAAATAACATAGTCATATCTCAAATTCAGAAAGATTCTACTCTGTATGTAGAATGAGGAGTTAATTGGAGTGAGTAAACAGACTAATGGGGGAATTGAGTATGGAGTATAATGGATCCTTTTGTAAAATCTCAGCTTTTTTGTAAATCTAAATCTACTTTAAAATAAAAAGTATATTTAAAAATGTGACCACTAAAAAAAAGTTAGCATTGCAAATTGATTCTAGCCCCAATACATTTCAAATACATTATTTGCCTTTATCTTTCCTCTCTCCCACAATAGTGTGAGAAACCTTTAATTCATCCACTCATTGCTCACCTGTGTTGATCTCTCATCCTCAAAAGAATTCTCCAAAACTGAGTTCATTTAGATTACCAAAGAGGTTGAGAGGAAGATGTAAGAGATTGATTAGTGAAAGACCTATGCAGAAAAAGCGGCAAGAGACATAAAAGGTAAGGAGAGCTTTCAATGATGCTACCCTGACCCCTGTGAAAGATAAAGAGAATGGAGAAGGTTTGGGTAAGAATATTCTCAGACTACTGCACAATTCTACGAAAGCTGCAGCCAGGATAGTGGAGTCCACAAATCATTCTTCAGAGGAGTCAGACATCTCCCAGAAATGAACCTGCACTAGTATCCCATCGAGCCCAGGTGATTAGCTGGGAGCAGCTCACAGGAAGCATGGTCTCAGTGCCAACAAGGTGCTTTCCCGTGATTTTGCATCCATGCATAGTCTCCCTCTCCACCACTGGGGTTAAATTATTCATGCATCTGTGATGCAAGCCCTGGGATAACCCAGGGGAGAGGCTGGCCGAATTCAATCCATTCCTGGTTGCTCAGTGTCTCCCTCTGTCATGCATGCTCTCAGATGGAAACAAGGATCCCTAAATGTTGTGTGGATTTCCATAGTTCAACCAAAAGTCTTCCCTAGACTTCTGAGTTCTCCCAATACAGAGAATTTCCCCTCACCTGATTTTCAGGGCTGTCCCAAGGGATGCCACGGAGTGGCAGCAGTCCATTTCAGCCCCCACTAATATATCAAGCCAACCCATCCCTGAACCAAATCCAGATTTTTCTTTTTTCTTTCAACAATAGCTGATTGTAGGAAAACCATAACAATAGGTGTGATTTTACTGAGAGGCATTGGAAAAATAGATAGGGGACATGTGTCTGAACCACTTATTCTGTAACTTATTTATGCTCTTCAAGTTTGCTCCAATACCCAAAGATCCATTTCACTCATGTTCTCCCTGTTCCATTGATATATATTAGCCAGGCCCTGCAGGTTTTTTGGTGACTGATTCTGAATATGCCATTTTCATTATATGGTGGATTGCTGACATGGCTGTCTGATATTGTGATTTAGGGATTGACAATAATCTAGCACCAGTTAATGCACAGTCAACTTGTTGTACCAAAGTCAGGAACTCAATCTCTACTTTTCATGCAAGAGAATAAAAGTGGTGATTTTTGAACGATGAGCAGATGTCTAATGCAGCCAAATGACCTTGTTCTGGAACCCTCAGCGACTGAGCTGTGACTCTTCTATTGGGATTTGTTAGAACCTCCATATTATCATCGTCTGCCACCATTATTTCTATTGTCATATGATCTGCAAGACCAACTGGCTGAAGTGGCAAGGCCACTTACTACAGAGTTATTTCTTGCTTTGGGCCTACTCAAAATTGGCCATTTTCCAAGTCACTTGATTAATGCCAGAGCAATATTTGCTATATGCAAAATCCAAAGAGGCCTACCAACAAGTGTTCTGGCAAGGTGCAATAATATATCCTGTAACTTGTGGAGAATATTTTGATGTGCCCAAGAGCAGTGGGCTTTTAAATCATTACTGATGCTGAGTTCCCCTAAATCTTGGTATTTTATAATATTGCACAGGAGGCATTCATAGGTCTAATAGGGGCAACCAAGACAACTTGCTATCATTGTTCCCAGATCTAATTTACATGGTTCATGCATTTTTTAAGATAAATAACAACAAACTAAGTGCAGAAACAGAATTAATCTGTTATAGTAAAGGCACCACATCTGGAAAAGCTGCAATAATTGGTAGCACACAATTAAGTTCACAGTAGTTCTTTGGCAGCCACTATAATCCACATGATTATTGTAGGGTCAGACTGGTGAATTATAAAGGCTTGTGATTGGGAGCATCTTCCCCCAATTATTTAAATTTTTAAGAGTGACATTAATCTCTGTAATTTCACCTAAATTGTAATGTTGCTTCGGATTTTCTACCTTAGGCAGAGATGGAGAAGTTTCAGGAGCTTCCATTTGATGTTTTCTACCATAATGACTCTTCCTCATGACGGGGAACTAACTTGGGGGTTCAACCAGCAGTTAAGTATATACATCTTGATTATGTCCTGAGGCCAGTGAAGGAGTGCAATGTGGGGCTGTGGGCTAATTACTGAGAAATGGATTTGAGTAGCTCCATCTTTCATTTGGCTTCTATATGTCCCTATACTTAGTGAGGTGCTATGATATTATTTCTGTTCTGTTATCTTTGTCAGTTTTGCCCTTTATGTAAAAACCCTTGAGAATGCGAGACCTTATTTTCCCCCAATTAATAGTTATTCTGCTAAATGGTTGTGGGTGCCTTAAGAGAATGGAAACACTATCATAGATAGTTTCTGTGATGTTTTAGTGATCTTCCTCAATGGGACTTAGCCTTCTGTTTAACTCATGTTCTCTCGTCCTGAGAAGTGGAAACTGAATGAGAGCCCGTAGTTTTCTTTTGAGGCAGCTGAAAGCAGACTTGGGTTCATTAGCTCTTGAACAGTTTTCGTTATACAGATTAAGCAATACTCTCACTGGCAGTTTATTTACCTAATCCCGAGAAACTCATGGCCTATTAGTCGTCCTCCATAGATTGCTGTGAGTCATTCCAGCTTTCCTACTTGTTGCAGTAATTGTATACATCTTGTCTCTGACAGTTAACTGCTGCTATCAGGCTTCTGTTTTCTGAAATCTTATTATCACTATTAACACTTAGAAGCCTTGTTGCATAACAACTTCTCTCATTATCAACCCTGGTCTACAAAGGACAGAAAATACTACTTTTTATAATGATGCCAGGAGCTCTATCATTAGCACACTGCTTATTGCTACAGAGAAACAAGTATTTCCTGGGCCTTCCAAAGGAACAGAGTTAAACAATAGGTCCTCTAGACTTATGAAATAAATCTCTGCTAGCATGGGAGCAGAGGTCAAACTGAGATTTGACCTCATCCTCGATACCGTGCCCAGGCATATTTTGCATTTCTACTTCATTTACTGCAGATCATTCTCTGTGTCTGCTTGGTTTTTGTTTTTTCATCTAAGAATCAAGAAATTATCCAAGCATCTTATTAAGACCAGCACAAGGATGTTAAATCTTATGTTACAAATGGCTGATCCATATTAGTAAATTTCTCATATTTAGACATATTTGCCTCACCTGTTCACTCCAGTAACCCAAGATCTATTTCCAGGCATATTTTCCCTATCCTATATGCCTACGTTAACTTGAACTTGTAGTTCTTTTGGTGGCTGATAACCTTACTCCTGAAACATGTAATGATTGCTGAGTCAGGCCATATTGAGATTTGATTCTATCTATTGACCTAGAAGGTCTTACAGAATATGAAGGCAAACATTGAAGAGGGTAAGTATCATTGAAGCATCCACCTCAGTTGAGGTTTCTGCATATTGTCAAGGCATGTAAGAGAGTTTAGAGATCAAGTTTCTCAAGTGTGTCCAACTAAACGTCCCCATCCCAGATGTCAAGGTCTAACAGGGGCTGTCAGAGCTGTGTCTTTAGTGAAGGAGAATTTTCAGAGCTTTGAAGAAGCCTCTTTTGCAACTCTGCTCTCTGAAATCAGGCTTTGTGAACTATTTCAGTCAATACGATATAGTATTTTTAAATTCTCTCATAGAGCACTTATGGCTTTCACAGAACTTCACATTTTCGCATAATTTACTGATTTGATGGTTGGCTTCTGCCTGTCATTTTATTCCTTGAGTACATCAATGGCACTTAAAAATCAACTACCCTATGGTAGCATCTTCACAACTAACATTTGCATCATTTTCTCAAATGCAAGAAAGTTTACATATGTCAACACAACTCTTTTCACCTGTATCCCATGCTAATTTCATATATGCAGGAGCCTTAACGATTGTAATCCTACAGCATGTCAGCACTTGTAAACACAGCACTTGCCACTAGAATGTGGTTTTGTTATCATCTTGCTGGCGAGTAATTCAATTCCATAATCTCCTCATGGGTATTTACTTCTTTGACCAATTTCCTGCACCAAATTAGTATGGGTGCTCCCAGAAGCAGACTCTAAGTCAGGTATTCAAGTCCAGGTTCTTTATTTGGATGGTACAGAAAAAAATTAGTAGAAGAGTAGAGAAGGCAAGGCAGCCAAAACAGATGAGATGTTATTAAACCAGCTATCACAGTTGCTGATGAGCTTAATCTTGGGGTGGGGGTAGGGGCTGACAATTATTACTATTATTATTACTATCAAATAAGATAAAACATAAAAATAATCAGCATATCTAGTAAGACAGATCTGAAAAATTTAAAATATTTTATTAGTACATTTAGAACAAAACATGAGCCCCAAAATATTGAATTATCATCTTTTATTTTGTGAAAACTGTTATAATGCTTAGCTGTGCTTTATAAAATGGAGCTTTATAAAGTTACTCTCAGCTGACTGTGAAATTAATTCCAAGGTTTAACAAATCTGAATGATAATAGCTCGTATTAAAGAATATCTATGACCCTCTGGTCTGGCTCAGTAGAAAGAGGTTGGCATGTAGGAGGTAACCATATTTGCTAGTTTAATCATATTAGCTTTGTTTCAGAAAGCATTAAAATTATTCAACTCATGAGTGTGTGTTTGCATTTGTTTGCTAATATGTGTTAATATAAAATAATTTTGAATAATATTTTATTGTAAACACATTAATTTGTTAAAGAGAATAATATTTATGTAATAGTATGTTGAGTATATTATGACTGTTATATTTTGATAAACGTCCCAGGTTCTCTAATACTGAAATCCATTTCCTACTAGACCAGTATATGGCCTCTTGTTCTGTGCTTTCTCTTTCTCTCTCACTTATTCTCTTTCTCTCTCTTTTTCACTCTCTCCTTCTAGTTTAGTTTACTTGCCCTCTCACATACATACAAAGAAAAAAAAAAAAGAATTGCAAGATAAAATTATAATTCTCTGGAAAATTACATCCATGACTGGAGCAAAAGTACAAATAATTATTTGTATGCATTTGTTATATTATAAAAAGAACATATTTGCCTTCCTAAAATAATGGTTATTCCTTTTGCTCATATTTGCATTTTCAATTTCTTAAGAAATTTTAATCTAGTGGTAGAACTTACGATTATTTTTAACATATTATCAAATACTATTTTACATCTCTACATCTCCATCGTTTTATCATACTTCCTTCCATCCATCACATCTTAAGGAAAGCACATATGCTTAGTTATGAGAAATTAAGGGTAAGTAAGCTATACTTAGTCATAAGAAGTTACTTGTAAGAAGTGCCTTTTTTTGGCATACTTAATATATTACAAATGCATCTTTTTTTTCTGTGTTAGAAATAAATACAAAGCTGATAAGCCCACTCCATTGCTTTAAAACTTTTAATGGCTCCCCAGTGCTCTAAGAATTGGTTCTAAAATCCTTAACATGACCTACACTACCTGGTATAATGTTGCACCAGCTTACTGCAGCCTCACCTCCAGCCACTCACTATGATTCTGTTTCACTGGGTCCTAAGTGGTCTTTTAAAAAGCAAAATAAATTTAGTTTGGAAGGCTTTAAAGCCTTTCCAAAACATATAAAAAAGAAAATCCAAACTTCTTGGCATGAATTTAAATACCATATGTGTTCAGTCGTCTGTCGAATTCTCCATACTTTCTGCTCCACATTTTCTCCCATTTGCTCTGTGACAATCACACACAACTTCTCCCAGTTTCTCAAACCAGTTCAGCTTCTGTCGCCACAGGGCCTTTGCATTTCTAGTTCTAGCCCCTCAAGCTCTTGGCGTGGATTCTTCTCAAAAGTCTAATGGAACTCAAAAGTCACTTGTTCGGAGAAAACTTCATTGATCACTCTATTTACTGTGGAATTCCGTTAACATGCTTTTATTTCCTTCCTAGAAAATAATACTGGGAATAATATTTGTGTGTTATGTGTGTACATGTGAGTGTGTGCATGTGCATACACGTGTGAGTATATGTGTACACACATACAGGTAAGCTCCGTGAGGGCATAAGAGTATGCATTCTGTCTATATTGTTCACTATTATATAGCCCAGGCCTAGCAGAGAAAGGTACTTAATATAATATTGAGTGGATAAAAGAATTAAAATTATGGATGTATTCAGATGCTTCTCTCTATGCATCACACCATCTGTTGTATCACCATATATTGAGATTCATTAAAGCATGATTCTCAAAATATTAAAATTGTCATAAATTGAGGGTTTATATTTCATATTTCTGATTAAATGCAAGCTAAATTATTTTGATTTTAAATCAATAAAGAGCTTTATAGAGTCACAAAATTAATTCAAATTTTAAATTGTATAATCAGAATTAGTACAACTGAAAGTTTATTTATTCGAATCCATTTATTATTACTCAGTTGTTTACAGGAAGAGAAAAATGTATTTTGAGCATAAAATGATTATTCATTAATTTGTAAAGTTAGTCAAATAGATTTTATTATAAGAAAAAAATTCTTGTTAATAAGGGATGGATGACTCTTTTGACGACGAACATCAAAATACCCAGTCAAGAGAACAGATGGTTCAATTAACAGAAAGAAAACCCCATACTTCCTTTATTAAATGCAGTTTCAAACTACTAATGTGAATTTTGCGCTAATTCAGAAAAAGTTATATCCATCCTAAGATTGGAATAAATTGGCAAGATAAGCATTCAGAAGTCTTATGCAGACTTTAGAAGGCCACATCTGTTGGTGCTCTCATGATCTTATTTAGAAAGATTATCTTGCAACAGATGTTCATGTGTATTTCTGGAAAATAAAACACTGCAATAGCATAATGTGTACTTATATCAAAAATTTAGGCCAGAGAAATGTGTAATAGATTGCTTATATGTCTGAAATGTCAATACGATGTGCTACTATCACCAAATATTTTAGAATGTAGTTCCTACAAATAAGTTTATTTTCTACATAACTACAATGCAAGTGTCAAAATCAAGACATTATTAACATATCACTACCATCTAATCCTCAGATATAAGTCAGATTTTGCCAACTTTCCTAACAATGGATTCTAAAAGAGAATGTTCCAGATTAGAATCACATGTTGCTTTTATTTATCATTTGTATTTAGTTTTCTTCAACCTAAAAAAAATTTCTGTCTTTATTTGACTTTTATGACCTTGACACTTTGAAGATTATAGGAGAGTTATTTTTAGAAAGTCTTTCTATTTGGTTTGTCTTGTGTTTCCTCATGATTGCTTTCAGGTTATGCATATTTGGCAGGAAAATCACAGAAGAGAGGATGCTTTTCTCATTGTATCCTAATAGGTGGCACATGTTGTCTATTTCTAGTCACATTAATAGTGATGTTAACTTTGATTGTTTGATTAAGGTACGTTTACCAGTCTTCTGCATTGTAAAATTACTCTTTTCTCCTTTGTCATTAATAAGTAATTTTGAAATTGTGTAATATATCATGGTTGTCATCTAAATTTTAATTCATTCATTTATAGACTCAAGGTATCCTATTATTTGTAATGGGTTATTATCTGTTGCTATCATTATTTATTTTCCTGATGAAGTGCCCTGATTTTGTCAGTGGGAGTCTCTCAGAGTTGGCTTCTGTGTCTTTTTGATATGACCTCATTATTCTTTGGGTATTGCCTTGATATCTTGCATAAAAGATATTCTGGGGAACATATTTTCTCTATCCCAGTCTTCAAATCATACATTTCACCAAAAACCCCTGGTTCTGTCAAGTAGAGAATGATATTTTGAAACCAAGGTCTAGATACTATGTGTGCTCACTCTTATTAGATTGTCACTGCTGCCAGGTGCACGTGCCCACATACACGTGTGCAAACACATTTATACGTTTGTTTATTTATATCAGTGCTGACCAATAGAACATTCTGTGATGATTTAGAATATGTATATATGTAAATAGATAAAATACAACAATAGAGATGGAAATAAATATGCACAAAAAGAAGTATACCTAATTCAATATGTAGATACGTTTATGCAGATGGATAAACGTTCCAGTTGTCAATTTGTTACTTCTGGCCTCTAAACCACCCTTTATTATCTTGTAATACTGAAACATTTCTCTTTTTTCAACCAACATGATGATAAGATTCATCATTAAAATACGTTGGAGATAGATTGTAGGACATAGGGGATTTTCATCTGGGTTCCAGTAAGCTTCTCCTTTTCTTGCTTCTGTGGTTCTGGGACACCCAGTGAAACACATCTTCAGCAGTTCCGTGGCACCTCTGCAGGTGACTTCTTAAAGCTGAATTGGGTGACAATCCTATGGGAAGCTTCCCAGTGAATTCCGTCAGTGTTCCACCTGGCTTTCTGAGAGTGAGTTCCAGGGGCCTCCCTGCTTGGCTTCCAGGCCACTTCCAGGCAACAGCTTCTTTGTGAGTTCCACAGATGCCCAGCTAGCTTCCTAGAGTTCAACAGCATCCTTCATGGGAGCTTTGCCAGTAGCTTTCTGGCAAATCCAACCTATCCTTCAGCTAGATTTCCAGCAAATTCAGCGTCCGCTTCCCTGTGGACAGTTTCCCAGAAAGTCATCAGCACTCCAGCAGAAGACTGTCTGCCTGTTAGCTTGGGACCAATGCCTGTAAGTCAGCTCATGCTCGGGACAACAGAACAGACTTCTTCACCATCCGGGGGACCATAACTATATCCTGTCCAATAAGATCGGAATTCCAGCCTTGGAGAGCCCCCTCCCCCCTTTCTAAGTTTGTGTTTTTCTTGACTACTCTCCCCCATCCCAGGGTATTGTTTAGAATTTTATTACCTTTATATTAAGCCTTTACCATTCCAGTTACCATGTGGTTCATATCTCCTGACTGAAACCTAACTGATAAAATACAGAAAAAAAACCAACTCATGTCTAATTAGCTGTATTTATAGGTCCATGTATATATGCAAAACACTGTAAAGTACATATGTACATATATGTATGTTTTTAGGTGTACATATGTGTATATATATATATATATATATATTCTACACTGTCCAATATACAGCTAACCTCGTGAAACTACTGAATACTTGAAATGTGGCTACCATGATGGAAAAACTGGATATTTAATTTTATTTAACTTTAAATTTAAATAGTCATATGTAGCTAGTGGTTACTATACTGGAGAGTGCATAGATATATGTGCCACAGCACACCAGTTTACAACTATATTTATTTCTATATCTGTCTATAGCTATGTCTGTTCAACACATGGGGATTATTCTAGACAGCATGTTTTCTATATTTGTACTCCATTGCTCCCAAAATCCTTATATATTTACTTATTTGGTCAATCTTCTTGTATGTATTCAGTGTCTTATCATTCCTTACTCACCTCAACTGTGCTTTGGAATTTTGCACTGGGTTCCCCCACCCCTGCCCCCTTAACAGATCTACTACCATTTTATGTGGATGCTCTCCTGAGTGCGCTGATCCCCCAACACTGGTTGTATGCCAGTTGGAAGATGACAGGCAAAGAGGCATTAGAACCATTACCTTGTAAGCCTGTCCAGATAGGAGATGCTTTTTCAACCTGGGACCAGGAATGAGAACACATATAAAGCAGACCCAAACACAGTCCCCTGAAATAGAGCCATGGCAGCCAACCTGCAAACTTTTGAATGAGAAATAAATATATAAACTATTGAGAATTTGTACACAAATTTATTGTAGCAAAAATGTCTATATAATTTTCATTTATCATTTTTGTTTGCCCTATTTTTCTGTTTAATTTTTCATCCATTTTGTTATTTTTGAATTGATATCTATAATTCCGTCCAAATAAGAAAATTGCATCCTTAGAATTAATTTGAATGCCACTGTTTCAACTATAGCATAATTGATATCTATCTTATTAAATTTTGGTAATGTAGCATATATGCTATTTTACGTGATGTCATTTATTTACTAATTAATAAAAATAAAATTAGAACAATATAGAATGTGAAATGTTTGCATTCATGATGAATACTCTTATTTCTAACAGACTTACTTTTTCATTATTTAACTGATAGTTTATCCATTGTTTAACCGCTGTCTAACCTTCATTTTGACACTATATGTATGTCTCAGTGATTAACATACCTACTTCTAGATTTGAACCAAAAATATCCTGAACCTATGTCATCTACTGTAAGCAGTTAAAATATCTCCACAGTTATTCAGTAGAATTTTCAACCTGGAAACCCACTCTGAAAAATAAAAAAGCTACAACAGACTATGCTATCCAAACATTTAGGGGGATTGGCCCCATGGTCGAGTGGTTAAGTTCTCATGCTCCACTTCTAAGGCCCAGGGTTTTACTGGTTTGGATCCTGGGCAGAGACCTAGTACCTCTCATCAAGCCATGCTGAGCCAGGGTCCCACATAACAGAACTAGAAGGACCTACAACCAGAATATGCAACTATGTACTGGGGGCCTTTGGGGATAAGAAGAAGAAGAAGAAAAAAAAGAAGATTGGCAACAGGTGTTAGCTCAGGGCCAATCTTTAAAAAGAAAAAAAAAACCAAAAGAAAAATCAATATTACCAATTACTCATTACTTCCAATGTCATAAGTTTTCATTTTAAACACCTATCCTTTAGTATAATTAATTCTGATTATATCTTCCTCACTTTCATTTCAAATAATCATAAGCAGGTGATTCCCATGTTCTTAGTTTTGACGCCTGGACTTCTTAAGCCAAAGAGTAACACTTAACATTACCTTATTCATTCTATAATGAGACTTCTAAAGGGACAATAATAATCTTTAAAACAATTAGTGCTTTCTGCAATATTGTAATAAATGAAACCAAGAAATCTATCAAAGGTACTTGGCTCATAGTTCATTTTAGTTCACAGATTTTAGAATAGATAATTAATTATTGATTTTTATCCTATTTAATAAAACTTGTTTCTTTGAATTAAATAAAGAAGTCATTAATGTACACTGAAGAAAATCAGCTAATATTGATTGATATTTTATTTGTTTTTTATTATAGGACTTTAATCTATATTTGGAGACTTGAGAGCTAAAGACATTTAATTTCTAGACCAGAAATCCTTTTGGCAACTGAGTCTGTAGTCTCTTTTCAGTCATCTTTTCTATTTATGAAAGACATGATTAATGAGACAAGATTTCTTCTCAGAGAGGTTGTGATTTTCCAAGCTAATGGATGGGAACTGCATCTTCTTTTCTGTTCTGTATAAAGCAAACAAAGGAAGAAAAGCTGACAGAATTTCAAAAGTGTCAATCAAACAGCAATTGCAAAATCGAAAAGCACAAGGCAATGGCATTCCTGACAAGCTGACAATATCTACAGCTCTTGATAGAAATCACTTTGAGTCTGGTTGACTAGCGCAGGGTGATGTCTGACAGCTGCTTTAAGGAGGCAGTAAGAGGAACGCGAACATGTTAAAGGCTAAGGAAGGAAAAGGCCGTAAGGAACGGGGACGGACATCCTTGCAACCGCCATCAAAATACCCTCGCGACCGTGTATTTAAACTTCTTTCTTACATTACCTAAAACAAATAAGCCTGAGACAAAGAAATAATATATTTAGCCGTGTAATAGTTTATTTAGTTATTTATTATTTATTATCTCCTTCCACTAGAATGTAATCATCAAAAGTCAAGTATTTTCATCTGACTCATTGAGCACATAACCTTGGACAATAGCCTTTGTACTTAGTAGACACTCAATAAACTTTTTTGAGTGTATGAATGAGGTAAACTAATGACGCAATTGTGCTCAATTGTTAAATCTTTTAATAGAAGTTATACCAGTGGTTTCATTTGAATTTTGAAGACAATATAAAAACAGTGAATGAAAAGTTTCTGTCAGAGTTATTGAAAATTTATAGTTAAGGTGTTAGGGTGAGCCATGTATCATTATCATCCTATGGATATCCTATTAAATTTGTTAATTTGCTTATTTTGGAAATATAGGTTTCTTTAAGTGTAAAACATATTACTCTTATAGAGTAAAGTCTATACACAACAATGTCTATGTCATTCTTACTTCTTGGACTCATGTAAGACTAAAATTCCCAACCTTACCAAAAATCAAGAAGGATCATGTGACTAATGTAGTATTTGTCCTTAGGTCACTGGCTTATTTCATTTAGCAAAATGTCCTCCAGGTTCATACATGTTGTTGCACATAGCAGGATATCCTTCTTTTTTAAGACTGAATAATATTGCTCTGTCTGTATATACCACATTTTCCTTATCCATTAATTCACTGATGAACATTAAATTGCTTCCATATCTTGGCTATTGTGAATAATGTTACAGTGAACATGGGAGTGCAGATATCAGATTTCAAGCTTTTTAGATATAAACCCTGATATGGGAATGCTGGATCATATGGTACAAGAACTGACATATAGACCAATCTAATAGAATAGAAGGGCCAGGAATAAACCCACACATATGCAGTCTACTGACCTTCAACAAGGATGCCAAGAAGACACAATGGAGAAAGGATAGTCTCTTCAACAAATGGTGAAAAAACTGGATATTCACATGCAGAGAATGAAATTGTTCTCTTGGGGCCAGCCCGGTGGCCCAGCAGTTAAGTGTGCATGTTCCACTTTGGCGGCCGGGCGTTCGCTGTTTCAGATCCCGGGTGCGACGTGGCACCACTTGGCAAGCCATGCTTGTGGTAGGCGTCCCAAATATAAAGTGGAGGAAGATGGGCACGGACATTAGTTCAGGGCCAGTCTTCCTCAGCAAAAAGAGGAGGATTGGCAGCAGATGTTAGCTCAGGGCTAATCTTCCCCAAAAAAGAAAAGAGAAATTGTTCTCTTATCTCACATCATACACAAAAATCACTTCAAAATGGACTAAAGGCATAAATGTAAGACTTTAATCTGAGAAACTCCTAGAAGAAAATTATAGGGCAAAAGATTCTTAACATTGCTCTTGACAATGATTTCTTGAATATGATATCAAAAGAATAAGCAACAAAAGCAAAAATAGACCAGTGGGACAACATCAAAGTAAAAAGTTTCTGCACAGCAAGAAACAATCAACAAAATAAAGACAACCTACAGAACGGGAATAATATATATATTTGCGAACCATATATATAATACTGATTAATATCCAAAATGTTAAAGAAACTCCTATAACTCAATATCAAAAAAAAAAAAAATACATAAATGAGCAAAAGACTTGAATAGACTTTTCTCCAAAGAAGACATCCAGTCAACAGGTCATGAAAAAGTGCTCAATATGGGGCTGGCCTGGTGGTGCAGTGGTTAAGTTTTCATGTTCCACTTCGGCAGCCCGGGGTTTGCTGGTTCGGATCCCGGGTGCAGACATGGTACCGCATGCCACACCATGCTGTGGTAGGTGTCCCACATATAAAGAAGAGGAAGATGGTCATGGATGTTAGCTCAGAGCCAGTTTTCCTCAGCAAAAAGAGAAGGATGGGCAGCAGTTAGCTCAGGGCTAATCTTCCTCAAAAAAAAAACAGTGCTCAATATCATTAAACATCAGAAAAGTGCAAATCAAAACCACAATGACACAATGAGATATAACTTCACACCTGTTAGGATGGCTCTTACAAAAAAAAAGATAAGTGTTGATGAGGATGGGGAGAAATAAAAACCCTTGTATACTGTTGATAGGAATGTAAAATGTCACAGCTTATATGGAAAACAGTATGGAGGTTCCTCAAAAAATTAAAAATAGAACTCCCGAATAGTCATGGTATTTACCTTGTGGTGTGACCCAAATTTTCATTCCTAATGGATCTAGACTATCGGTAGTCCTGCCTGAATTGAGTTGCATCAGTTTTCCATTAACTTTGATCATAGGGCTTGGTAATATTAAGAGATGCCCTAAATGATCTCATGTATTTCAGACATATTCTTCCACCTTCATTGTGTAGTGGCAGCACAATTTCCCTTTGGGAATAAGAATTAATCAACCAAGCCAGGACAATCAGAATTTTCTGTCCCAATTATACCTTCCAGAACTGCAGAAATAAGCACATGATGTATTCATGAACCCAAAACCTGATCTGATCTGGATTAAAACTCTATTGATTACCTGGACTCCACAAGCCCTTCCTCTGACTGGTGGACCACAATGACATTTTGGAACTGCTGGAAGCAGCATCAGTCAGAACCAGTGTGCAGTAACCCTTAAGGTTTGATCATTTTCTTTCCTCCAATGTACACTCTGTGAAACTCCATAGGTCTTTTTGAGGAAGGCTGGGAGTAAGATTAAAGGTGTAAATTTTGGCAGAGTAGTGGGAACCTTCCTATAAGGACTCATCTACCTCTTTATTTAAGAGGTTCTGGATCTGTAAACTGGCTCAATACTGGGAACTGAATAAGGGGCTGTGACTCTCTTTTTATGATTCAAGTCAGACTTCTGTTCACTGAACTGGAACAATTCTGCTTATACAGATCAAGAAAGAATTTAGTAGATTGCCCATCTATTTCACTTTAGGAACACCATGGCCAACCAGCCAATACCATATAGGTCTTTGCAATTCAGAATATTTTGGTCACTGATTTGATTCTGTTATCTACTGCCGAGACCAGCTAGGCAACCAGCTGAAGGGGCGGACGGAATGAATATACAGAACACGTCTATGTAATAGACACAACGCACTCTATGTTATTTAATGGGACAGGGGACCATCAGCCTCTAGGACTGAGGTGACACCCCTCTGTTCACCATGTACTTATTTGCAGGCCAAGAAGTACAAGCATAGCAGGAATTCATGCCAGCAGGCATATGCAAGTCAAAAGCTCAGCAGTTCTAATCTTCCCCCGTTCAATGTACCCCGGCCCTACACAAGGCCATTCTCTGAGGGAGTATCCTGGGAACAAACAATCTGGCAAGTTATGCAGATGGCATTCCGTTCCTGCAAGGGCCCAGCATTCTTAAGCCCCTTGCCTTCATGTTTGATAAGATACTACCTTCCGGCCTTTGATTCCAAAGCACAAACAATCTAGCACAGTAATTTATGAGAATCAGCAAGTTGCATATTTCTCAGTCACCCATTTTGTAATTTGTTCTTGCTAAGCTTAAAGCCTTGCAATAATGTTGCTATGCTCTCCTGCAACAGTTATCCGTTACAGTAACCATGCCCACCTCATCTTCGGAGATTTAGCCCAGCCACTTGACTCTGAAACCCTGTGATCCAATTACCCCATTGCATTTAGGACCCCCAATTCAGGGGCAGCAGTTCCCACTATAAGACCTGCAGAGAAGAGTGGGTAACAAAGACAGTTGTACAGCTAAGAGTTCCTTGTAGTAAAAGATAATTTGAAAATTAACAAATATCTCCTATGTTATATTTTAAAATTTTAAATAAGACATCAAATGAAAGTATATTTCATGGGATATTCTATCTGATAATCAATAATTCCTATAATAATAACATAACATTTAATGTTTAAATATTTTGTGTCCTTTTCTTCTTTGAAATTTTGAAATTGAAATTTGATTAAAATTAAATGCAATAATTTTATGTCATTTACAATAATATTGCTATTTTAATGCAAAAGTTTTAAGTAACATTAAAGATGTGGAATTCATGTAAGAGCAGAAAACTAAAATTAGAATTTATTTTATAAAGTAAATACCTCTAAGGATGCTTTTTTGGTTTTGAAATATTAAGTATATCTTCTCTTGAAATAGTTAAATAATCAACATACAACATATTAATGGATACCTATGTAAAATATTCTTAAATGAGTGTATGTGTATATATTTATGTGTATAGATATTTATATGTAAAAATGGCAGATTCCATGATAACCTGGTTTCTTAACTTGGGATTTGTGCATGTGCTTCAGGAATTTTGTAAAAATCTTTAAATTTGCATACAAGTACTTGCATGCATTTTTTTTTTCCCTTTGGAAAGGGTAATGCATTTCATCAGCTTGCTATTTCCAGTACCAAATAAGGCTCTAAACCATTATTTATAGTATAGAAATACTGATTTTTCATATTTCATACTGTATTAATGAAATCAGTTTGAATTTGTCTTTATTACCTACTGCCATGAGGTACTTTTCTTTGTTCTAAATAGTTTTCTGCCCACAGAGCCATGGACTTGTTTGGGGTGCCATATTTAGTCTACGTATTTATCTCCACAGTTTTAAGCCATGGAAACAAAAAACAGATTGATAATGTTAAAGGCTAGACTCAGAGAGAATTTCACACTGGAGCACATAAAATGCCTATTGAAAAGTAGGACTCTGTCTCCTCTGAGTCTACATCTTTATAGCCCATAATTATTTCATGAGGTTAGTAGGAATGTTTTATGGTTTGCTGGAGTATCATTCTTTACAGCTGGAAAAGATAAAACACTCACAAAAATTACAGAATATTTTAAAGTAGTATATATTTAGCACATGCAAATAGTAGCATTGTTGGTTAAAAGCAAAGAAAACTTTTCCGCTTATAATCATTATTTGAAACCATCTTAATTCTCATGCATATTGGCAGTAGGGTACGTTATTATTGTTACACAGAGCAGAGACCTTTTCAGTACTTATAAATCTAAGAGAGCTAAAGCCAGAGTGATATTTCATGAAATGTGCTGCCACGGGGGAGACTGACCATATTTCATTTTCAGTAGCAACATTGAGTATCCTAATCACCAAGACTCCCAAACCACTATGAAGGTTTTCTGTCATCCATTTTCACCAGCCATTTATCTGTCTCTATTCCCTATTCTTCACCAGTTTCTCTCATTTTATTTCTTTCTCTGTCCCTCACAAACACTAGCAGATTTTAGCTTACTCATGTTGGGGATCAGAATTGGTTACTCCAAAATGTATCTTTTTGGCTTGATTATTTTTCAGAACAAAAGACTGAAAGAAAATTGACCTTCCCCACCAAGTACCTAGAAGAATTTAAAATAGAAAGGCTTGTTCCAGGGTGGAGCAAATACCATAAGATAACTGTAATGAAATGTAAATGTGTCTCTCAGGTCACATTGTCTGTAGTTGGCCCATTTGCATTTCCATCTCCATGTGAATTGCCTTCCTCCCCTCTGAAATCCCAAACCACTATCCCCAACATCCTCCTTTGTCTTTAGCTGAAGATGATATTTAAGGAGGCAGCTTTGGCCATTCCAGAGTTGCTCAGCTTTCCTGGGTTTCTCCCATGTATACATGTTATAAAGCTTTGTTTGATTTTCTCCTGTTATTCTGCTTCATATCAATTGAATTCTAAGGCCAGCCAGAAGGACCTAGAGAGGGTAGAAGATTTGTCTTGCTCTTCTACACTTACAAGTTTGGTAAAAATCCACCTTTAATATCACTAATCAAACACTTTCAGCTGAGATTGAAATCATTAAGATTTGAGGAACTTATACTTTTATAAATGATAGCAATAGTATCACATTATTTTTCTAAAATGTTTTCTTTTTTCACATCTAACACTATGTTAGTGCCTTTCTTGCTTTGCCTGATATAATGGTGAATTTTACTACATGGCAAGTTAGATGGACTGCACAATGAAATGTTAGAATTGATAAACATATGTGATGACCATGCTAAAGAGAATATTGCTTTTGGCTTATTTTTCCCAAATGTGATAATCATAAATATGATTTAGTTATAAAAATATATTGGTAGTCTCTTCTTCTGAGCTTGAAAAAATGTATCCAACTATCTTCTTTTCTGTTTAAGGTAAGGCAATCAATTCATCCTTAAGTATTGAGAATTTCTGTTTCCACTATAAATATGTGGGAAGAAATTTTCCTTTAGGTATACCTTTTGCTATGTATCATGAGTTTATATATGTAAGATTATCATTCTCATTTAGTTTTGGACATACTGTAATTATTTTTATTACTCTGCTTTGAATCTTTAGATAATCAGAATAGTGATGATTTGAAATTTTATGAGACCTGCTTTATGAAACTTAGGTCAGTTTCATAAATATTCCTTATGTGTTTAATAAAACAAATGTACCTAGCAAGTGTTGGGTGCAGTGATTTACAGGTATTAAGGGTGTCAAGCTTGCTTATTGTGTGGTTAAAATCTCCTATAATGTGCCAATTTGTATGAGGAGTGTTAAAAAACAAAATTCAATGAGTAAATTTGAAGATTTGGTTGGCTTTATTAAGTGATTCATGAATCGAGCAGCATCCCAACTACCAAGTAGAAGGTGCTCCAAAGAGTTGTACAAAATGGAAGGTTTTTATAGGCAGAAGGAGGGTAAGGTAAGAAGATATCAGCAGAAAAGAGAGGAGTATTTTTAGGCCAGGGCATCTTCTTTTGAGGCAAAGAAGGAATGGCAAGTGTTTTTATCATGTAAAGTGGCTCTTCTTCCTCTCTGGGTGGGGAGGACCTTTGTGAGAGATTACCTCATTGATGCTGACTGGAAAATTCCAAACTGGTTGATTAACATTTACATTTCTGGGAGAGGCTGAAACTGCAATGAGGTTAAGCATTAAATCTAGGTTTGGTATTATGGGTTTTAGCACAAGTGATGCCAGTTTGATCTTGAGGTTTTCTTTTTAACATGAGGTACGTTGTATATGCATTTTATTTTTCAGTTCCTATTAGTATAGTTAATATGTCACTTTAATAAAAAGACATTTCAGTAAAAAAGTGAAGATAGAAGCCAACCTATATTGGCATGAGGAAGTAAGTAAGAAGAGGTAGTAAGAAGAGAAATTGAAGAAATTTAGACTAAGATTTTAAGATATTTAAGAAAGAAAAAAGAAAGACTACACTTTATTTATTTCTTTTTCAGATAAGGAAAATTTGATTTTTTTCTCATAATTTCCAATGATATCATAAATATTCAACATATATTATCTCTATTAAAAATTTTGTGACACTCAAGCACAAATTGAAATACAAAACCAAAAATACTTATATTTTATATTGTTTTTCCAAATATATATTCCAATGATTACAGTTTGCTAATAGTATTAATTCATGAAATGCAAGTAACATGTAAAGAAATTTTACAGAAATATCTGGCTCTTTCCTTAAAGAAACTAAATCACAATTTAAATTTAAAATAGGCCACACCCTTATTCTTAAATTTTTCACAATTACAGATAGAAATTTTTATATGACATTCTCCATTATAGGTAAAATCTTAGAAGACAAATGTTATATTGCATCAGAATATAAACTGGTAGATGAATAAAGGTCATACAGTTATTGAAAATGAAAGATCTATATACTTCTCATGAGCTACTCTCAGAGGTGTCTGTGTTACTGTGACATTATGTTTTGAGACAATGAGTTTTTTCAGTTTGTATTACCACCATGGGTAATATTTTTAAGTTAATTTTAAATTACACATTTTTTCATGGAGTCAATTTTATCTCTGAGCCATAAGAAGTTTTGATGTGGTTGATCTAAAAAATAAGTTATATATTGGATAATAAACTGAAGAATAACAATTACACATTTAACTAGAATGGCTATTTGAAATGTTAAAGCTTTTGCTTTCAGGAATATTTTAGAAGCCTAGGATTAACAAAAACAACCTAATACTCTTTGTTTTCTCCTTTTTTGTCAGGCTGCCATTCTAATATCAATGTATATATAATTCTCGTTTTATATAAAATATCTCCTATTCTTATTCACGATGTTATTTTCCACCCTAATTTTAAGTGCTAACATGTTGATCTTTGCACAATATTGCAATGTGGTGGCTTTTTCTGTCCCCAGAATAAAGCATCACATTTGTCTGAAGATCAAAAAACAAACAGCTAGGGGCTTGCCCAGTGGTGTAATGGTTGAGTTTGATTGCTGCACTTCAGTGGCCTGGGGTTCACAGGTTCAGATCCTGGGTTCGGACCTAGCACCTCTCATCAAGCCATGCTGTGGTGGCATCCCACATAAAATAGAGGAAGATTGGCACAGATGTTAGCTCAGGGCCAATCTTCCTCACAAAACAAACAAATAAGCAAGCAAACAAAACTTTGGCATCTTTTTCCAACTGAAAATTAGTGACTAAAATACCTCTAAGGATTGTCAAAATATCGATTTGAAAGAAAGCATACTGTCAGCTAAATTTTATAAAGTTAATGCTCTTTGTAAGTTCTACAGTCTCAATAACAAGTTTGAAAGAAATATGCTGTAAGTATGGCTCATCTTTAGGGAGGACACATATTCAGAAACTTAAATCAATTTACTGAAACAATAACCCTGTGTTTCCTTATGTATCATACATTTAACTGTATATTTTAGTTTTTGTATTTTGTGTTTTAGGTTAGAGCTCCTTCTTAAAATGTTAATGTATGAAATTGTAATAAGAGCTTTTAGCATAATTGCCTAAATTCCTTGTTGAGTCTGTATAATGTCTTTATTAAGAACATAGATTTTTTTAGTCCACTGAGCTGTTTCAAAGTGTGGCTTAGGCACTTAATAGTTGTGTGACTTTAAGCACATTATCTTACCTCTCATGCCCCAGTGTTTTAATCTGTAAAATAAGATTACTTATTTTAAATCAGAATGTGAACTGATAAGTTTAACCCATAAGGATTGATGAGGTAATCACTTGTAAATTACTTAGAACAACCCCTAGCACTTTATAAGCTAGAAATAATCATGTGCTGTTTTGCTATAAGTCGAGGGATTTGATTCTTTGTTTACAGATATACTAGGCATTAATAATCCACTTTTAAAATAAAATAATTGAGACAAAATAAAAAACTGAATGGTACTTTTCTTTAGTGTAATATATGAAATGATATTCAGAAATCTTTTTTGTTTTCTCTCTACTTTGCAACAGTTTAAAATTGGCAGGTATAGCTTATATATTAATGTATCTGACCAACCAAGCTATCTAAATGCTTTACCTTATAATACAATTTCACTATAATTATCATATTTTGAGAAAATATATTTCTAGGCTATTAGAAAGAAACAAATCAAAGTCTAGAGTTTCATTAACTCATGAGTTTATTAACAAATATTAATATGAGTTTGCTATTTGCTAGGTAGTGTGTAAGGCACTAAGGATACCAAATTGAATAAGACACGATTGCTCTCTTAAAAAGCAATTGTACTCAGTCTCAGAGTGCAAAGAAATCCTCTAAGAATAATAAAGAAAATAGCAATAGCTCTACAGATAACTACTGTTCTACTTATTTCTTTTCCCAAAATTGTTCTGAATGATTTGGAATTTTGGATAGTGATTTCTTAAGCAGGACTGGACTAACGTTGAAGTCTTGCTCAACTTCAGCATTTGATAACTTTCTGTGAACACTGCGGAACATACCTCCACATCCTCAGTAGAAAACCCGAGTCTACCTCAGTCTGCTTCACTAAATGTGTTCATATTTCTTACCTTTATCCAAGTGTATCATATTCTACCACTCCTTTGTCACTTTTCATAGGTTATGAGCTCCTTGACAGCAAGTATTTTGCCTTTTAGATCTTAGTTTCCCCAGTGTACCTAGATCATTGTGGGTAATTTGATACAAATACATATATATGTAAGTGAACACGAGTCAGGCCATCTTGTAAGTGAACATAAGTAAGGCCATCTTGTTACACTGAATCTTAGTTGAAATCTTTTTAGCATGTGGTCATTATAAATTGCTGCGTGCTTTCATGATTTGTGGCCCTGATCCTGCACACGTACCCCTGCTAAGGTACTCTGTTGGCTTTGTTCTTAACAATTCTAATAAATTTTTCCAGGGAATGAGAAAACCTCCAGGAAAAGACAACACCTGTAGAATGTTTATCATTGGCGACAGAAGAAAAGATCAATAAGAGATCCTGGAGTCCATCACGTATATTTATAAACCCCCTCTTTATTGCCCATCTTCCCTATATAACTGCCTCAAGATTCTGTAATCCTTTAAGATGAATTTTTGAGACATTAGTCACCTGTCTTCCAATTAGCTAGCTAATCTAACTTTCTTTCTCGATCTCTAAGTCGTTGTCATTAATTGCCTCAGATTGCAGCAATCAGAGTGAGCCCATTGCTTGATATCATATACACATTCCTTGGAAGACAATATGACTGTCCAATGGTGAAGCCAAAATGTATAGGAGGATATGAAAGAAGGGACCAACAGTAAACATGATGTTTTGAAGCTCATATATTTGGAAATGTGAATAGCAGAGTGTTTGAAATAAAATTGGTTTCTACTAAAATAAGCAAAATACAAGTTTAATAAGAAAAAAATTCCTAATTATCAATCTTAAGAAGAAAATTTAGAGCACCTCCTGAAGGCACTACACTTTTAACGTTGCAAAGCAAAATGACTGGGTAAGATGACATGAGCTCAGAGCTCTCTGAACTCTCATGTACATGATTGATGAAATGGTCAAGCATATATAAACAGAGAAAGTCCTCTAATAACACTGGCAGCTAAGAAAGTGTGCTACTCATTTTAGAGAAGCTTCAGGGATTTCCCTTTAATACAATTCAGATATAACAAGAATTTAAAAGCTGGTTTCACTGCTAACTTGTCACTTACTGTCATTAAAGGATTCCTTTAGTATTTACATGGAAAATAACCTTGGAGAACTTAATGAACAACTTTTAATTTGATTAGATAGAACACATGGCAAAGGATGAGCAATAGTGAAAATAGCTAGTGTACGTATTGATAATACAAATCAGCAAGAATATTTGCATTGAAGATGCAGATTATATGGATGGCAGTCTACATCAAGGTATGATGTATGGGGGGGCAGGAGTGGAGGTGAGGAAATAGCTTGTTCATAACATAAAGTATCTAGAAATATCCTCTAAATATAGGCAAAGGGTAGGCACAAATAGTAATTGGAAGTCAGAACAAATGGAAGTTCTAATAAACTCTGCATCCTAGCTCAAAAGAAACATTGAAGCACTGGAGAGGGGAAAATCCACTTATGACACCGCACATGGCTCTGATTGTCTCCCTTTCATAATGGGCTACTGAATTAATAAATGCATAAGGCCAACTTATGTTAAATAACCACCTCAAGGTTAAAGTCTGAAAAAGTTTACATAAAGAGAGTTCAGGCAGTAGTTTCTTCATGTAGTTGGGTTCTTTTTGTTTTGGGTTTTTTTTTTGTTTTTTTTTTTTTTGCTGAGGAAGAGTCTCCCTGAGCTAACATCTATTACCAATCTTCCTCTATTTTGTATGTGAGCCACTGTCACAGCATGACCACTGATAGACGAGTGGTGTAGTTCCACACCCGGGAACCGAACTCAGACAACCAAAGCAGAAGGTGCTGAACTTAACCCACTAGGCCACCAGAGCTGGCCCTGCACATAGTTGTTTCCCCTTAATATTTGCACCCTCCAACTTTCCCCTTCAAAAAACCCCAGAAAAACAAATGCATCAACAATAAGGAAGAAACAGAAGATCTTGAATCAGAGCACAGAGCTGGCATCTACTCAGATATCTATTTTTCAAGCACCTAACTGAGAAGTGGATGGGATTTTGAAAATTCTCACTAATCTCTTCCAACATGTAGAGAGAAGGAAGGCAAGTTCACATGCTTATTTTGTTCCTATATGACTATGGAATTTGCTTTCAGGGAAGACAGAGGTTAAATGAGCAGTGAGTTTGACTCATTCTGGGACAGCAACAAAGCACCAGGGATCTGCAATAACTACAAAAAAGAGATCCCATTCACAGGGGCTAGTCCTCCATGGAAATGGTACATTGCCACACTTTCAAGTAGATGGTGTGGACCTCAGAGTTGAGCAGTTACCAAAATCTCAGAAGGGAAAGCAGAGTCCAGGTGTTCTAAGCACCTTTCTAACAAAGCGTATACCCTATCTCAATCAAGATGTGCTGCCCACAGTGCCCCCTCAAACACACACGCACACGCACACACACACACTCGCGCGTGCCCTCACTTCTATAAAAATGTCCAGTCCTCACTGTATAACTCAGAGATAAAAACAAAAGCCTTGTATACTCTATCAGCCATATAAGTTTGCTAGGGCTGCCATAACAAACAATCTGGGTTACTCAAAAAAGAGAAATTTATTGTCTCATGATTTTGGAAGCTAGAAGTCCAAGATCAAATTGTCAGCAGGTCAGTGCTCTCTCTGAAGGTGTTAGAAAAAGATGCATTCCATACCGCTCTCCAAGCTTCTGGGATTCCTTGGCTTGTGGCTGCATAACTTCAGTCTTCACATGGTGTTCTTCCTCTGTGTTTGCCAGTGTCCAAATTTCCTCTTTTTATAAGTCCATGCGATCATATTGGATTAGGGCCCACTCTAATGCCCTCAACTTAACCTGATCATCTACAAATACACTGTTTACAAATAAAGTCTCATTCGGAGGTTATGGGGGTTAGTCCTTGAACATATTATTTTTGGGAACACCATTAAACCCATAGCACTGCCCAAGCAAGAGCAAAATGGAAACAAATAGTAGGGTAGTTATATAAGTATACTACAATAAATTTATGGAAATTCCAACTTTATAATGCAAGAGACAAATTATGAAGCAGTAGTCTTTGACTTTATAAAAGCTTTTGTTTAGACAACAAGGGAAGAAAGCCTTATGCCTGTATTATATATATTGTACTACTAAGTAATATCAAATATTGTGCATGCTTTTATATAAAGATAGTGAAAAGACATCCTCTGAAACTTGTCTTTTATATTCAAATGGTTACATGCTCATGTTCCAAAATGTCTCTTGAATTAGTTTATTTTTTGCCCTCTTCACTGCTAGATTTCTCTCCCTACACCTTCCACACTAATTCAAGTAACTCCAAGGTCACACGATACCTTTGGTTGGACATTCACTTCCTAGCATATTCCCCATCTCATTTCCAAGTACATGTTCCGATATAGCTAACTAGAGATTATTATATTATGGAAGTAAAGTATTAAAAGTATCTCAAATAACAAATGCTAATGAGGTAAGTATGAATCAAGTTGAAATATAAACTTCTATTTCTTATTAAAGATTAAAAAGAGATATTTATGACTCAATATGAATTCTCTTCCAATTAATTACCCTAGACATTAAAGTTCAAAATATTGTCTCTTCTGCTTTAGCAAGGAGGAAATTGGAGAGAACCTGGGTCCCTTTAGCCAAAGCAGAACCCAGGGAAAGGTGCTCCCCTGCAGTACACTTTATAATTGAATTAGTCCAACATCAAATTCCTTAAATGTCACTATTTGAAGATTCCAAGTCCAAGTAGAATGTCACAAAATCAAACTCATATCAAACACATTTCAAAATGAAAGAATCCTCAGCATATAAACAATTATGTGATGAAAATATAATTTCCAGAGCCCAAGACATAATACAATCTAGACCCACATTCTTACCAAGTCTTTGTGTTGTTTGGGAGAATTAGAATAGAAGGAGAAAGCGAGAGCATATATAAAAATAATATATATATATTTTCTTTATATATACTTATATATATACATATATACATATATATATTTACTGAGAGAATTACATACAGTGGTTGCAAGATATTTAGGGCCCCCATCGTTATGAAATAACTATGAGATATGTTTCCTGTGTCCCGACAAAAGTCCACCTTAGGATTCTTAGCTTCTTTCAAAGAGCGGCATTGGAGAACTTCCATTAATCTGATGAAATTAAACAAATTGGGGAGATGGCATACCTTAATGTCTACGTCTTACTGAGTCGCCATTGTGTCTCTTACACAAATTGAAAAACTCTTTATTTTTAATTTCCTTTAATTATTTGTTCCTGTCAACAGAGTCCTAAATTGAATGTGAGGTGCCTTTTGACATGTCCCCTGCTCTCTTTTGACCATAGGCTATATAATGAGAAAATATCCAAGTAAAGTAAGACTCAATTGTTCTTGCAAATTTTTATCCTTTGATAGCCTGCTTTCATCTTTTGCCATTGTGATAGTCACTGCCTTATCATAATACTTTAGGCCAGGGAATTTCCCACAGTCCCATTTTATAGCTCAGCTAGAGAATCAATACTGGGTCATTGGACTGAAGTTGTTCTGTTCTCTGGGAGAAATTCTCTTGCTCATTGTGTCCTTAAATCTTGTCTCCACTGTTCAAATGGTTGTTCTTTATCTATTACTCTCCATGACAACATCTTAGGTGGGTGCCAAGGTGTATAAAACATTCATGAACCTCTTCCCGTTGCTACATGTTTGGAGATCTACAAGTTTTTTTAAAGGCCCATATTATAAAACACCCATAATTTCTATGATAATGTAATTGCTTCCAAAACTTAATACCCTTGTGATCAATTTTCCCCCGTTCAGTTCCGTATGTCAGTCACAACAACAATTATTTTCTAACATAATTCTCAGAACTGACATATTTATTTCCTTATTTAGCCCCGTGCCTCTCTTATAACTCAATATTGGCTCTCTTGAGGCCATCAGGGTTTGGGGAAAAGTTTATCAATCAGCTTAGGTTAAGATCAATAGTCATTATATCTGACCTTAAGTTATTTAGGAGACTTTTAGCAAATATTTCATTACTGCTTAAAATGTGATTGATTTTTCAGTGTCCAATATAGTTCCATGACACCAACTCTCTAGAACAATCTATATCTTTGGTGTTTCATAAGATCAGTACCTCATTTCTGGAATCCACTTTTATATCAATCAGCTTAGATCAAGCCATAATGTGCCAGATCCCCAAGATATGAATGGTGTGTAACAACATAGATTTATAACTTACCTGTTTTTCTAATTCTTGTTAAGCATAGTTAGTAATAAGCAAAAATACAATGAAAATTCTTACCCAAATTCTTCCCCTCGAGGTGCAGATTCAGTACGATTACAGTAACAATTACTCCCAGAATCAATATTTATACAAATTGTTTTCTGTCACCTTATCACATAATTCTCTAGTTTTCCAGTTTTCACTATCAGTTTCCCTGCTGCTCGCAATCCAACTGCTAAGCAAGTGCCAAATATTTTATGATACTTATATGGCAGAACACAAATTCTGGCACCAATTTTGGTGTTAGTCCAAGGTAGTGAGAGCTACTGTATCAAAAAACACTCCAAAATAATTATTGACAAAACAAATCAGAATATATGCCTCTCACATGTGTGGTATGGTGGGCATTATTCCACATTTGATTTAGGGACAAGAATATTTCCATCTTGTAGCTCCACCATATTTGACACATGGTTTCTATGGTTGTCATGGAAGGGAACAGTACATCCTCTTTTTAACTATAATATCCATATCTATTGCAAAAGTGACAGATGAAATGCGTTTTTTGCTATCTGACAAATCTACATTAATGAAAAAGAACTAGATCCTTTTGAATCAATGATGGACTGACAGTATCTGTCTCTGACAGAAAAAGTATACATATGCCAGTTGATCTATTGGTATTTATGTTCACATTTATATTATTGACTGACTAAACTCCACTTCAAAGTAACATAAATTCATTTAGAGTCTTCTACATCCAGGACTATATTTATTTTTTTAATGGAAGACAAGGAAGAGCAATTTTTAATCTATATACCCATCAATGGACCATATTTTCTCCTTTTCTTTGGATTTGAGCACAATATTCCATTTACCTAATTATCTATGTCTTTCCGTTACCTAAAATTCTCCTATAATGCCAACCATACCACCTACTCCTCTTCTAAGAACACAAATCTTTTCCTTGTTTGTCTTAGTTCTAATCTATTTTCAGCAATCAGTTTAGGATGTCATATTATTTTCAAGACGCTTACCTTTAATACCAAAATTTCATTAAGGACCCTACCATACATATCTATAAATATGTGATATTTCCAATTTTATTTAATCCTGTTCAATTCTAATGATTTGTTCTTTGCTTCATTCTTTCACTAGAATGTAAGTTACTTAAGGGCAATGGCAATTTGGTTTACCTTTATAGATTTCACAGACCATAAGGCACTTCGGTTAAGTAGGCAAGCGCAATATAAGGTGTGCTTTAAGAACAATGAAAATGTAGAGATGAAAAGCAATCTTTAAACGTAGTTTCTTTTAGAGATAGTACTGTATAAGAATTTGAAAGAAATTTATTGATATGACAACTTGTTTGTACAGAAAGATCCAATGATTATGGTCAAAAACAGCACCTAGCTTTCCTATAAGGGGATTAAATAATATTAACTTTGTTTTTTGATTACTTGAATGGAGTGAACAAGATTGATTTAATAGAAGATAAGATGAGTGATGACACTTTTCATAACTGTGCTTCGCTTCTCCACTAAATTGTTGGTGAAGAAAAGGCAAGTTAAGGGTGCTGTAATGAAGGACAACTGTTTTGGAACTTACAGTGTTCACATGTCTAATTACCACGTGTGTTTGTTATATGAATATAAAAATTTAGAAAACTCTTAAGAACAGTTGAAACTGTTAATTAGACTTTGAAAACTGAGTAATTAAACTGCATGTAAAGAGAAATGAAATACATCTCCCACATCCACAGTGATACAGACCCGGGCAGCATATAGTAGCAGAAAATTTTCAAGGAGGTATATGAGGTTCAGCATGTATGCGTGCGTGTACGTGTATGAAATTTCCTCCAAATAGAAAAAAATAAAGCTTTATTGACATTTAATGTTTATAAACTCCATTCATTTGCTATCCAAATAACTAGATAGCTCAATAGAAAATTTTAAGCAAATCATACTATTTCAATTAATCACATTTAAACGAGAATGAAAATTTTGTTGAGATCAAAACTTGTGAAAACAATAGCAAATATCTCCAGGGTAGTGCATCTTCACCTTAATCTGCATCAAAAATGCTAAACAATTGGGGCCGGCCCGTTGGTGCAGCGGTTAAGTGCGCATGTTCCACTTCTTGGTGGCCTGGGGTTCTCCTGTTCGGATCCCGGGTGTGGACATGGACCACTTGTCAAGCCATGCTGTGGTAGGCATCCCACATATAAAGTAGAGGAAGCTGGGCATGTATGTTAGCTCAGGGCCAGTCTTCTTCAGCAAAAAGAGGAGAATTGGCAGTAGTTAGCTCAGGGCTAATCTTCCTCAAAAAAAAAAAAAAGCTAAACAATAATAGTTAATGTTCACCTTAGTCTCTACCTGGAATAACTGTTAGTAGTAGATCAAACAAAATATATTAAAATTTAATATTTTACCCATTAACTCAGTAAAGATTTTTTATTTAAAAAGTTAATAGAGGTTTTCATTTATTGAGTACGTTATGACCAATTATTTACACACACCTTTTGATAATAGTTGTTTTCTACCCCTTATGGAAATGAAGAAATTTAAGCTTAGATATTAAAACAAGTTCACAGAATAATTCAGCTAGTAAGCAGCACAGCCTGAATTCTAATAAAGATATTTCTACCATGAATAAAGTATTTTCCTCACTATGTAATGTATCAGTATAAAATATATTTAATTAAATTACAATTGCATAAGAAAGTATAATTTGGAAGTATAATAAATCTCCTCTCAATAAATTTTATGTTAGCATGACAGTTATTCTTACAAATCCTTGAATAATTAGATTTTTCATATATCATTACAGTATACTTATTCTTAAAAAAGCAATAAATTGTTCAGATATCTCTGTCATATAAATTAGCAATTATCAGATACTTCCTATTACAAGGAATTATAAAGATATACTAAAATAGCTCAAAGCTCTAAACTTCAAGAGATTTATCATTCTCAATTCTCTTATTGGCCACATACAGAAATGGAAAATGAGAGTGGAGTAACTCTCATTAGCTTTGGGAAGGTAGAGAATCATTATGTTCTATTCTAGTTCTTTGTTGCATTACATATATTTATTGCCATAAGAGGTGGGCAGAATTACTTTATTAAATATGAACAGAGTAAGTTAAGCAAATTACACACTGCATACGGAAACAAAAGGCTTGATTTGACAATAGAAATGGGGTTTTAACTATACACGTGAAACTTGGGAATATGAAATTGCATGTGACTAAAGACTTCTACAAGACGTCTTTCAGGTTTTCTTCCTCCCTTTAATCAAGAATAGATTTTAGAGCTGTTATAACAGGCTCTGGAACTGCCTCAAAAAAAATTAAAGGGGCCAGCCTGGTAGCGTAGCGATTAGGTTTGCACATTCTGCTTTGGCAGCCCGGGGTTCACCAGTTCAAATCCTGAGTGTGGACCTACTCACTGTTTGGCAAGCCATCCTGTGGCAGGCATCCCATGTATAAAGTAGAGGAAGATGGGCACTGATGTTAGTTCAGGGCCAGTCTTCCTCAGCAAAAAGAGGAGGATTGGCAACAGATGTAAGCTCAGGGCTAATCTTCCTCAAAAAAAAAGAAAATTAAAAATAAAACCTTTTAAATAAACACCTATGCTCCTCCAAATGTTTTAGGGTTTGATCGTTATAAAATATGGATTAAACCACGAATCATATCAGTAAGCATCAGGAAGGAGCTATCTGCGTACTCATCTGGACAAGTCTGCTACACATTTGCTTGAGAGCATTTATCTTTAAATCTATAAGGGTATCACTACTGTTCCTTCTACGTCTTATATTTTGCCTTCTCTGCTCCTTCTATATTTTCCAAGTCTTATTATTATCTCTATTTTCATAAATTTTATCTCTTGCATGGGGAAATTAATCTACACCCATGCCCTCAACTAGTATTATGTTATACACATGAATTACATATTTCTTCAACCTAGAGCTGGTTCACGTCCTCAGAGCCATATATCCAACAGCCTATAACGCAATTCTATTCCGATGTTCTGTTAGCTCCACAAATTCAATGTCTCACAAATTTAACTACTCCTCTTCCTCCCTCAAATCCCCTTTTTCCAGAATCCCCACAGTCAGTGAAGACAATCACAGTCCAGGGTCCTTCAGACCTGAAATCAACATCATTTCTCAATTTCTTTTTTAGCACTCCTTTTAGTCAGTCTGCAACCAAGTTTTACTGAATATTATTGCTGATTCCTTCTTTTAATCCTTTTGTCTTTTGAAAGTTTGTTTCCTAGGACTATTTACAGTGTCAATGACTCAATCAATTAGGGTACTGCAGTGTAACAGATGGCATATTCAAGTAGGGTGATTTTAATAATAAGACCATTTACAAAGGTGTAGATAGATATAAAGAGATAAATAAATAAAAAATAAAGAGCATACCCATTCCAAAACCATAAAGAGTAAGATATCATTACCCCTCCTGTGCCTGAAAAGAAGAGGGGAATAAGAAAGAAGCAGAACCATGGCAATGAGAGAGTTTTGCCTTAAAAGTTTCCTGACAGGAACTGTGACTTTTGGTTGAAGAAGGTAGCCAGGCCACTGAGGCTCCCCAGGGAGGAAAACTACGGAATAAACACTTCTGCTCCTGCTTCCCATTGGCTGAAGAAGAAAGTAGAACATAAAAGGCCATTAATTCAAATCAGACTCACAGGCCATACAAAAGGATAAAAAAGGATGAAAAGTTATCTGGAAGGATTCACAGAAGATCAACAGTAGAATCTTCTATCCCCATGGGAGAGACCCTACATCTTGCTTTCCAGTAGGATTTGAAAATTACTGTACCGGGCTCCACTTCTTCCCTTTTACAAAGGGGAACCTCACATGGTTTTCCCATAATTTTCTGCTTCACCATTACATATTAAGTGTTGCTGGGGTTGGGGGCCAATACCGTGCATTAATTCTTAGGCTGTCAAAGTACAAAAAGTCACATGCAGAGTAATGGAAAAAACAGAATATCATCAAGAATTCTTGGGTGCTGACTGACTATGACTTTTGGTTGTCTCCTCTGGGAACAGAATGAGTGAGTTCTATCTTTGAGAATAAGAGTGGTGCGAGTTTCATTTTGTTTAATTTTTGTTATTAATAGTGATATATATTAATTTAGGGTTTTGAAGAGTTTCTGAGATCAGGCTTCTAATTTAAACTGGCAATTCTTCTAATTAGTTGTTGATAAAGTGAGTGACTTCAAACAAGAGAAAAAATATGATTTAGTAAGTGATTTGGGGAGAAACACAAGGCAATTTAAAAACACAAAAACAATCTATACCTGACCATACAATAAAATATATGTGCAGAAAGATTTAAAATTTAAACATTTAAATACATTTATAGAAAACCTAGAAGAAAATGGATACTGTATCTGTGTGGAGATAATAGGTGTATACAAATATTTTCTATAAAAATTGAAAACAAAACCTAGATGTAAAATGGTTGACTAAAATATGACCCACACAGATATAACTATATTAAAAAAGAATATATTTAAATATTTCTAATAGATAAACTGCAAAGGAATATGACAAAATTTTAATATAGGTGGGAATACAAGTTTTAAACTAATTTATGACAATTATCTTTTTTGCTGACAAAGATAAAAGAAAAGAGCATATACATGCCAATTTCCTGAACCCAACAAATCTCTTTTTATAGTAAACCTTTACTGTTAGTGAGATTATGGAAAGCTGACAATTTACATACTGCTAGTGGTAATGTAAATTACTTTATGCTTTTGATCAACAAGTGTGTCACAATGACTCAAAAGGCACACAAATGCTCATTTCATTTCTAACCTGTTATTCAAAGAGGTAAGAACTTTTTCTAGGAGAATAATTTACCAGAGGAAAAAATATTCTTGAGACAGTTCATCGTTCTCTGGTAATGTAATATCGGAAGCAATCTAAATGCTGGACAAGAAAATGATGACTGTTACTTTAAGGCATCACTATATTTAAATATCTTTTTATTGAAAATATGATTATGAAGATTGTATATGCAACATGGAACATGCTATGACATAATAGAACCAGGTTTTAAATAATGTTTATTAATTAAACTATAAAACTGAGCAATGTATTTCGAGCTGAAAGATAGCAAAAACATTCAGGATTGATTGAAAAAAATTGATCATATTGATCATAGTTTTCTTTTATTTGAGATATTTTACAAGGACAAAATGTTTCTTAGTTCTCTTTTCTGTTCTAGTTCTTTGTTCCAACAATCCGTGGTATTTAACAGGAACAAAACAATACAAAACTGTACAAAGAATATATATATTAGGGAAGGAGGAAAAATATTGCACATTGAAGTTATGTGGATAAATGCACCATATTTCTCTAGTATTTTCCCTTTTTGTGTATTTATCTATAACATTCTGTCTACAGACTCTTTCGTAAATCCTGCCTTCCAAAGTGTAGACATATTCACCGTGTAATTCTCAGCTGCTTGTAGAAAAAGGATGCGCCAACAACAAAGACTGCAGACTAAATAGAGGAGAAATCAATCAATTTTAGCTATATTCTCAAAAGCAGCAGGTACAATCTTTTACAAATTACTGTGACCCAAGACAGTAAACCATGTAATAACAGAAATAGCTAGCAATTTTGGTCAGGGAATATCTTTTAAAATATAAAGCTATGTGAGCTCAGTATTTTTATTTGATGGCCAATAAAAGTTCTATTTCTTCCACTTATGTGTTGTTTCTTCATTATTGATTGTCATTTCAGAGGTGTCATGCCAGTTAATGTTCTATATATTTGGGGGGTGGTAATTCTTTCATAAATGTGTTTTTCTGAAACTTGGCATATGTTGTGAGAGACTTGTGCTACTTATTTCAACAAATATATTATTTTGAACTTTGGTGGTCATATTAGTGAAAAATACACCTTATACTGCTTAATGATTTTGGATAATCATTAAAATCTTCTTTTCCACTTTAATCTAATTAAATTAAAATCTAATTGATAAAATCCAGACACTCCTGACATCTATAAGAGAACCTTGGTTAGTTTTTCTTTTCCCTAAATAAGTTGAAAACCAGGCTCATTTGTAGTCCCACAATGCCACTATTAACAGAGAGAGATTTCTTAACATTTCTATTTTATTGACCCTATATTTCAGTATGCTCAATACTTTTGTCATTAAAGAAAAATGTAGCAGTCATTTAATTACTAAGTGTGACCATATTACAGGATAGTTTCTACCCATATCCTTAGTGTTTGATTCAATTCAGAGTTATGAGGCAGTCATGGGGAAAAGCCCTATCAGCCTTACTGGAAAAAGAATTAATCAGTTTACTTCATTCTATTGACAAATAGAAACGGCAAGCAATAGGATATATTGGAGTATATGAGGAAGACATTTGGTGTAAACCTAATTCGGCCTGACCTTGTTTTTCCGAAAGGGCCTGACATGGCTATTGAGCACGCATTGTAGATCTGCTTTAAGCATTTCCTATGGCAAGAACAAATGCCCTTAAGATAAAGGTGCAACTTCCCCCCAACATTGGCATTTCCTTAAGGATAAGCATCTCTCCCTAGGCTAGGAACTGACTGCTGTGCTCACCTGTGACTGCACAACTCACCTGTGACTACTCAGCTTGAGACAACAGAACTGCCACCCTGCTGTGTCCACTGAGACAGCAGACCTACTACCTGCTGTGTCCATCAATCACTGTGCCAACAGAGCAGTCTCATGTCTATGGTAAAAGGGACATTTCAATCATATGTGAAAGATCCCCTTTGTGGGTATATAACCACCCTATGCACCCCACTTCTTTGGTGTCCTTCCTTCCTTGGGGAAGCCAGGCCCCGGGCTATGGTCCTCACATTTTGGCTTAGAATAAACTCACTCAAATTTTCATTTATAGATTGGTTACGGATTATTTGCGTCAACACTATCAAGTGGACAATTAGTACATACCATATTTTCCCAGATATCTTTCACCAGACATGATGTGTTTTCTAATGTTCCCCCATTGAAGAGAAAGTTATTCATATTAGGCCTTCTTTTATACAAATACTTCAAGTACAAAACACACTAAGTTGTGTGCAGTTCTGACCATTTTGTCATTTATTCATTTGTAATATACATTTGCAATTTCCATTGAATAGCTAACAGTGAACAGAGCACTGAGAAATTAATAGTAATTATACTTCAAATTTATGGAATACTTTACAATTTTCAAAGCACTTCAACAAATCTGTATCATTCGAAAATTACACCATATGTGTTGAGCCCACTTCCCAGCTGAGTAAGTTGTATTTGCCTAATGCAACATGTTACTACTAATGACATGCAAAGCCATAGCTGTAGAGCTACCTTCTTGTTCCAAGATGGGTAATGTTTCTGAGATGCACACACTCTGCTGAAGATGCTGAAATAGAGGGAATGGTGAGACAATTGTTCAGAGAACCCTCAGTTTCAATAAAGCAACTATAGTTAAAAGCAGTACACTTGTGATTCGCTTTAGTTAGTGAGAATGAGAGCACCAAGTGCCTGAGGTTATGTAAGATAAGTACTTTCTCAGAGAAACTTTTGTTGCTTACTCTCAGGCCCAAGTTCAAGAATAGACCCCCCCCCACCATTCTCGCTCATAACTCCCTATATTTGCCTCATTTCAATTGTTCTTTTTAAAATTCTATATTTGATAGGTATTTGATTAAAGTTTTCCCAACCAAGCAATTTCAAACTTGAAAGGCAAGATAATCACTGTTTCACTGACCATTTTATTCCCAGCATGTGGTAGATTGTATGCAAGTTAAGTGAACATGAAAGTTTGTGTTGAATGAATGAATGAATGAATAAGCAATAAATAAATGTTATGAGACTACTATTATTCTCATTTTATTTTTTTGTTTCTACCAATACAAATATATTCTGATTCATAAGAACAACCAAAAAACTGAAATTTTCCTAGAATACACAGTGTTATGCCAACTGCAGAGACCAGCATATCAACATTATTACCTGAATGACTCTATAAATTCTAGACCTAACAGTAACTCTGATTTTAGGCCCAAATTTTATTGCAAATTTTGAGATAACTTAAGGAGGCTTTTTCTCCTGTTTATCTATGTCTGCTTTCCATAATTCTATCGTCTCCTCAACTATTACCTCCAAATATTCTGTGCATTTTCAACTTAGTTAATTATTTACTTAAAGGATGACTATTAAGGACCTGATACAATCTGCTGGTTATTCTGCAATGCGCTGGTTACTCTGCTAAAAATTCAATGTCTAATTTTTCTTTTTATTTTGTATCTCATAGTGAACCTCTAGCTGATAACCTGTATTATTATTTCTTTCATTGCTGTTATAATTACCACAAACTTAGTATACGAAAACAACACAAACTTGTTACCTTACAGTTCATTAGATCAAAAGTCCTACAGGACTGTCATTGGGCTAAAATCCTGATTTCATCAAGATTCCATTTCTTTCTTGAGGCTCTAGGATATAAGTCGTGCCCTTGCCTTTTCCAGTTTCTAGAAACCATCATCATTCCTTGACTCATGGTTCCTTTCCTCTACCCTCGAAGTCAGTAAAGGAAGCCCAAATCCTTTTCATGCCACATCTCTCTGATCTACACTTCTGTCATTTTCTTTTCCTTTTAAGGACTTATGTGATTAGATTGGGCCCATTCTAATAATCTAGGATAATATCCCCATTTCAATGGCCTTAGCTTTTTTTTAAAGATCGGCACCTGAGCTAACATCTGCTGCCAATCTTCCTTTTTCTTCTTCTTACGCTTCTTCTTCTTCTTCTTCTGCTTCTGCTTCTTTTCCTCCCCAAAGCCCCCTCCAGTACACAGTTGTATATTCTAGCTGTGAGTGCCTCTGGCTGTGCTATGTGGGACGCTGCCTCAGCGTGGCCTGATGAGCGGTGCCATGTCCATGCCCAGGATTTGAACCTGCGAAACCCTGGGCCATTGAAGAGGAGCATGCAAACTTAACCACTTGGTCACGGGGCCAGTAATGGTTTTAACTTTAATCACAACTACATAGCATCTTTTGCCATATAAACTAACACATTCATAATCCCAGGGATTATGAAGTAGACATCTTTGAGGGAGCATTATTCTGCCCACAACACAACCCATCCTGATTAGGGTTATCAGGGATACTCTGCTAGGCATTGCATATCTGAGGATTTTTTTTTTTTCTTACAAAGGCAACCACATCTGGATCACATATCTTGATATCAGCTGGGTTTTTGTTGAAATTCCAACTACCTGTACCCTAATCCTGCTTATTAAATCAGTTTCTGAAAGTTGTGTCTCAAGGAATGGGAACATTTATCAAGTTCACTAAGTCCAGTAACTAAAAGTTCTTGAAATCTGAGTTCTCAGAAGCAAATTTTTTATGTGTTTGGTGGCACCTGTATTCAACTCTGGCCACAGGTAAGCCTCAGTCATTCCTCACCTTCTCTAAGGTCTTGCCCTTGGTCTTTGTTCCTCTCGCTGTTTACATTCCAAACTCTTTGTTGGTGATTTTATCTCATTTGCCTTGGGTATCATACTTTTGATTGTAATTAGTGGTTTGACTTCCAGTATGGTTTTTAATAGAATTCAAAAGGAGCTTAAAAGGAGGGGTGCTGGAGAAAATTTCTGGGGTTTGAAACTAGGTTCATCTATCTGTAATGTCATCTTAGACAAGTAACTTTACTGAATGTTATCATCTATAAAATTATTGATTTAGTAATAGTTCCTTCTTGGTAAGTTTTTTTGAAGATTAAATCGAGTGATACATGTAAAGAAGTACTAAGAGGAGTGCACAGAACATAGTATTTTTTTTTTTTTTTGAGGAAGATTAGCCCTGAGCTAACTACTGCCAGCCCTCCTCTTTTTTGCTGAGGAAGCCTGGCCCTGAGCTAACATCTGTGCCCATCTTCCTCTACTTTATATGCGGGATGCCTACCACAGCATGGCGTGCCAAGCAGTGCCATGTCTGCACCTGGGATCTGAACCGGGGAACCCTGGGCTGCTGAAAAGCGGAACGTGTGAACTTAACGGCTACGCCACCGGGCCGGGTCAGCCCCCATAGTAAGTATTAAGTAACCATCAAACAAAGTTGTAAAGTTTCTCAGTAGTTGAAATTTTATATTATCCAGATTATTATTTGGTCAATGTGACTGAACTACTTATAAAGTCTACAGGTTATTTTAAAGGTTATCATAGACATATTCATACATTTGCTTGTATTAACCTAAATGTCCCCTAAATCCTCCAACTTGTTTAATTTGATAATATAATATCTAAGGAAAATTGGAACTAATTCTAATTAGAAAAATATTTATATAGGGCAGGGATAAAAAGGTGATTGGGACTCATAAGAAAATATCTAACAATTATAGACATACATACACCTAACAATAAGCCCCTTTATATAAAGCAAAATCTGACAGAATTAAGGGAAGAAATAGACACTTCTATAATAAATAGTTGGAGAGTCCACTTTAAATAATGATAGAACTAGACAGAAGATAAATAAGGAAATAGAAGACCTAACATTATAATCCAGTTAGACCTAACAGACTTGTACAGAACACGCCATCCAATAACAACAGAATGCACATTCTTCTCAAGTTCATGTGGGAAATTCTCTAGAATAGACCATATGTTAAGTCTCAAAATAAATCTTTGCAAATTTAAAAGACTGAAATTATGCAGAGTATCTTTGTTAATCACGCTGGAGTGAAACTAGAAATCAACAGCAGAAAGAAAACTGGAAAATTCACAAATATATGAAAATCAAGCAGCATATCCTTCAATAACCAACGAATCAAAGAAGAAATCACAAGGAAAAATAAAAATACCTTAAGACAAATGAAAATCAAAATAAAACATACCAAATCTGATGGCATAGTAAAAGCAATGCATGTAGGGAAAGTTATAGTACAAATGATCACATTAAAAGGAAGAAAAATATCAAATAAAAAGCCTAATTGTACACCTTAAGGAACTAGAAAAGGAAGAGAAAACTAAATCCAAAGCTAGCTGAGCGATGGAAATAATGAGAAATAAAGTGTGGATAAATGAAATAAAGAATAGAAAAACAATAGAAAATACCAATGAAACCAGAGTTAGCTCTTTGAAGAGATCAATAAAATTGATAATTCTTTAGCTAGATTTATTAACAAAAAAAGAGAGAAGACATAAATTCCTAAAACCATAAACAAAATTGGGGACATTACCAGCAATTTTACAGATACAAAAAGGATCATAAGATAAAACTATGAATAATTGTATTCCAAAAAACTGGATAAACTAGATGAAATGGAAAAATTCCTAGAAACATGCAAACCAGCTTAGAGAAAACAGAAATTATTATCAACCTATAACAATTAAGGTAATTGAATCAGTATAAAATAACTCCCAACAGGAAAGATTCAGGACCAGATAGTTTCCCTGGTGAATTCTACCAAACATTTAGAGAAGAATGAACATTAAAACTCTTCCAAACATTGAAGAGTAAGGAACACTTTCTAACTCATTGTATGAGGCTAGCCTTACCCTGATATCAAAGTCAGACAAGGGAACCACAGAAAATAAACCTATAGACCAATATTTATTATGAATATGTATGCAAAAAATCTCAACAAGATATCAGCAAATCAAATTCAGTAGCATATTAAGGGATTACTTATTATACACCATGACCAAATGGTGTAAATGCCTGGAATGCGTTGGTGGTTTAACATGTGAATATCAATCAATGCAATTCACCTCATTAATGGAAAGAAGGAAAAAAAAATAAACACACGATCATATCAATTGATGCAGAAAAAACATTTGAGAAAATCTAACTCCTTTTATGATTAAAAAAACACAATAACCTAGGAATCGAAAGAAATGTTCTCAATATGACAAAGTCCACTGATGAATAAACAGCTAACATCATACTAAATGGTCAGGCTGAAGACTTTTTTCCCTAAGAGCAGGATATCCACAGGACAAGGATATCCACTTTCGCCACATCTGTTCAACATAGTACTGGAAATTCTAGGCAAAGCAATTAAGCAAAAAAAAAAAAAAAAAAATGAATAAAATACATTCAATTGGAAAGGAAGAAGTAGAAGTAATTCTGTTCACAGAGGACATGATCATATATGTCATCAGGAAAACGCAAATTTAAACAACAAGTTACACAGTTATTAGAATGCCATAACGTGGAACACTAACAACATCATATTCTGGCCAGGATGTGGAACAATAGGATCTCTCATTCATTGCTGATAAGAATGCAAATTGGTACAACCACTTTGGAAGGCATTTGGGCGATTTCTTATAAAACTAAACATACTTTTGCTGTATGATCCAATAATTGTGTTCCTTGGCAGTTACCCAAAGAAAAATTTAAGTTCATACAAAAGAGCTCATATGTGGATGTTTATAGCAACTTCATTCATAATTGCCAAATCTGGGAAGTAACCAGCATATCCTTCAATAGATGAATGGATAAATAAACCGTGGTATATCCACACAATGGGATATTATTCAGCATTGAAAATAAATAAGCTATCAAGTTATGAAAAGACATGGAGGAAATTTCAATGCATAGAACTAAGTGAAAGAAGCCAATCTGAAAAAGCTACATATTGAATGATTCCAACTATATGATATCTGGAACAGATAAAACTATGGAGACAATAAAAAGATCAGAGGTTTTCAGGGGCTGGCTGTGGAGGGGAGAGAGAAATAGACAGGGCACAGAGGATTTTTAGGACAGTGAAAATACTCTGTATGATACTATAATGATGTGTACGTGTCATTATACATATGTCCAAACCCATACAACATACAATACCAAGAGTGAACTCTAATGTAAACTGTGGACTTTAAGTGATTATGTTATGTTAGCGTAGATTCATCTGTTGTAACAAATGTACCATTTTGGTGGAGGATGTTGATAATGGGAGCGGCTAATGAATGTGTGGTGGCAGAGGACATACGGGAAATCTGTGTACCTTCCTCCTAGTTTTGCCGTGAACCTAAAACTTAAAGAAATAACTGAGGAGCCGGTCGGTGGCGCAGCGGTTAAGTTGCATGTTCGACTTTGGTGGCCCGGGGTTCGCCGGTTTGGATCCCGGGTGCGGACATGGAACCACTTGGCAAGCCATGCTGTGGTAGGCATCCCACATAGAAAGTGGAGGAAGATGGGCATGAATCTTAGCTCAGGGCCAGCCTTACTCAGCAAAAAGAGGAGGATTGGCAGCAGTTAGCTCCCGGCTAATCTTTCTCAAAAAATAAAAAAAAGTAAAGAAATAACTGAGCTTACCAATAAAATATAGTTTTACCCCTGAAATAAGATATATAATTTACAGTATGAAAAATTAACTTTTAACTCTTTTCAACTTTTCTCTAAGTTAAAAGTGCAGAAATTAATCATACTGTTTTTAATCATTTAGAAAATTTAGAATTATGTGAGAAGTCTATACAAAAAATAAATGACAGCTTTTTTAAAAAACAGTTCACTGAGTAGCAAAGAACAAAAGAACATGTATTGCCTATGTATAAATGTTAATCTGTGAAAAGGGATTACAACAATAGCTTAATTTATATAATATAAAATAATACATGAGAGTTATTGCATTCCTTTTGTTTCTGTGAATTTTGTGTACCATTCAGTGATGTATGGAACAAAATGGACAGCACTCAATGATGTTTATAACAGGAGATGTTTTCCCTGCTGGTTAAAATGAAATGGAAATGAGATTATTTATTTCTCTACCATAGGGAAAATAGGCACTTATTTTAAGCATTTGGTTTAAAAACCTATAATTGATGCTGTAAATAAATAAATCAATATACGACTCATTATTCATTAATAGAAGTCACCTTTTAGAAAATATAATGTTTTACGGTATAAATCTGAAGGTTTTTAAGATGCATGTCTGACGTTTCATTGTCTTAAACCATGGCTCTTTGTTGAGAATCTCATCTAGGGCCTAATAGCTCCTAATGTAATCCTCACTTAACACACGGCAGTCTCCATGGAAACCAAACAGCTAGATATGGATATAGTAACATAGGCTAATGTATTCTATTTTCACAGTGTAGGAGTTCCCCAAAGCTCCAAAGCATTGCTTTTTTGAAATAGGTGTGATGTTAAATCAAAGTAATTTTTAAAGAGGAAAATCAAATTTAATTTCTTTTACAAGATCTCTTACTATCAAGATTGAAATAATTCACATCAGTCACGATTTTGAGCACCTCCTATCTACCACTATGAAGGAACTTATTTTGGGAAATGAGGTTACACAGTTAAATTATCTACAGTCCCTGATTTTAAGAAAAGTCGAGAATGAGAGACAAGAAACAAACTGTAATGCAAACGAAATTGTAAAGCACGCAATGTGATGCTAATGCTGGGGGTGGTGATGTATATCATGCTAGGTAGATATAAAAATATTTCTGTCTTACTGATGAGGAAATTAGCCTACAGAAAAGTCAAATTAAAACAAAAAAAGTATAAGAACTGGAAGATTGGGCTCCTAACTATTTCAATGTCTTATTCATAGTAGTTGAATAAATTAGATGCAGTGATGTGGCAGGTACATTTAGTGAATATTTACTATCATATATTTAATGTATAATGAGTGATCAAGTGTTAATTTCATTTTATTCATCAACAGGGAAAAATTCCTACATTCTTATTGAAAAACCAGAGCTTGATTTAATTAAGCAAAGAGGATTACTGTCTAAAATTCAATCACCTCCAGAAAGGTCATTTCAGCAACCCAATTAAAGATTATTTTCCACAATACTTTCAATCACATGATTCTTCACTTAATCCTCATGATTCTCTCACTCTAAAGGAAATAGATTTACTGTTATATGTTCACTTTTAACAACAGTATTGCAGATTTTATGAGAAATGGCCAGACTTTTCTCATAGTGATTATACTATTTTTTTTCTTCTACAACAATGTACAGGGTCTTGGTTCTCTGCTCACCTTTCTGGTGATGTGTACTTTAGCCTAATATGGTTTTAATTTGAATATTCTTTTTTAAATTTCTGAGGACGATTGGCCCTGACCTACATCTGTTGCCAACCTTCCTCTTTTTGCTTGAGGAAGACTGCTGCTGAGCTGACGTCTGTACCAATCTCCCTCTACTTCATGTAGGACGCCGCCGCGCATGACTTGACAAGCCGTGCTAGGCTTGCAGCTAGGATCCAAACCTGCAAATCCCAGGCCACTAAAGCAGAGCGTGCAAACTCAACCACTGTACCACTGGGAGGGCCCCTCACTTGAATATTCGTAATAAGTAATGACGTTCAACGCTCTTTTTATGTGCTTATTGATCTTTTCCATACCATCCTACTCTTGGCTCCAATGTCTTCCGCATTTTTATAGGGTTGTTTATTGTCCTGGTATTAAGTTGTTGGCGTAGTTTACATATTCAGACTACAACTCCTTTTTCAGATATAAGTTTTGCAATTTGTTCTCCCAGTCTGTGGGATCCTTGTTCATTTTCTTAATGACAAGAAAAGGGACATATTTTTTCTTTTATTTTCATGAAAAAGTATTTAATTACGATAAAGTCTAATATATCCTTTTTTTATTTTACAGTTATTGTATTCTGGGCTTAGTTTTAGAATTTATGTCTACACCCCTGTTGTAACTACATCTTGTTATATTTTCTTCTAGAAACTATAATTTCAGTTTCTACATTTATGTTCATCTTTAATTAATTTTTGTGCGTGTTGTCTGTTTTTATGTCACATGCTTTTCTGTCCTCTTACTTTCAACTTATCTAAACTTTTATATTTATAGTGTGTCTCTTGTAGTTGTCTTGGTTTCTCATCAATTTTGATGACTTCTGACTTCCAATAGACCTATTTAATACACATACTTAGATAACTATATTTAATACAATTATCAATATGACTGAGTTTAGGTGTGTTATTTTACTATTTTTGTTCAATCTTGTTTTGTTTCTTTACTTCTACTTTTCCAACTTCTTTTTAATTATCTAATATTTTCAGTAGATAAGGTTCCCATTTATATATTGGCTTTTTAAATGCCTTAAGACATGGCTGATATGCAATAATTTGCACACATTAAATTGCACAATTTGATAAGTTTTGACATAGGAATGGACCTCTTTAACCATCACCACAATCAACATAATAAACCTACAAATCATCCTCCACATTTTCATCTTTGTAAACCTTTTGTCTTATCCCCAAGCAACCATTGATTTGTTTTCTTGTTACTCTAGATCAGGATGGTTCAAGAGCAGCAGTGTAAACATTTCAGACTAGATAATATCTTGTGCTGTGTAGGTTATTTTCCAGCACCTCTGGCCTCTATCTTCAAGATGTTTCTACCTGCCCAGGACTCACATTCTCATTACACTCACAATATGGTTACGTGCACCTTTCTTATCCCAAACAATCAATTCCCTTGAAAGACTTTGATCATAAACAACAGATCAACAAAGAAGGCAATGTGGGTAAGTCACAAGTGAAGGAATGAGGAGAATCAAATGGATACGGGTTCTGGGAACAACATGTTGTTAAAATTCTTTTTTCTATTTGTGAAAAATCCATAATGCAGATCCCAAAACAATGATCTCATTTGATCCACATTTCAACCTAAATAGCCCAGACTAAGCTGAGAAAAATTAAGTAAACAGTCTTATGACACATACTTACTCAAAAGACTAGATTTAAGATTTTCTAATTCCACACAGCGAACACAGAAGAATTTGTGAATAAACATACTGTTTACAATGCCTTATGCACCAGCTCTTTGAATGCATTTGACTTTGCATTTTATGTTTAAGTAAAACAAAGTATAACTTTTCAAAAGAAAAAGAAAACACTTTTGCAAAATACAAGATGGTTTATACTTTTCTTTATTTAGACATCATAAATGTGCTACCATGTAAACTTTAATATGTGTTCTAGATATTTATTGGTATGTAACAAACCACCCATACTTAGATGGCAAAGCACATAAGAAAACAACATTCCTTGGGCGAACCTGCTGATGTAGTGGTTAAGTTTCCGTGCTCTGCCTCGGCAGTCCAGGGTTTGCAGGCTCAGATCCCAGGCGCGGACCTACACGCTGCTCATCAAGCCATACTTTGGTGGTGTCCAGCATGCAAAATGGAGGAAGATTGGCACAGATGTTAGCTCAGAGCCAATCTTCCTCACCAAAAATAAAAAGTTCCTTTATTTTTATCATATATAACAGTTTTGATGACTTACTGGGCTCAACTAATCAGTCATTGATCAGTATTTCTCATTTAGACAGTGTCTGGGGCTGGATCATGTAGAAAATTCCTTACTCTCATGCTTGGTGCCTGGGTTAGGAGGACTCAATCAGTTGGGAATGGCTGAGGCTCCTATGTCATCTTACTGTACATGGTCTCCTCAGCCTGGCAGCCTCGGGATAGCTGAACTTCTTACATGGCAGCTGGAGGATCCCTGAGATGTGCTCCAAGAGAAATCAGCAGAGGCTCCATACCTTTTTCTAACCCAATCTCAGGAATCATGCAGCCTCACTCTCGTCACATCTTAATCTCTGAGGCCCTCATGTAGGCATGTCTGGTTCAAAGGAAGAGCACAGTCCCTCCAGGTCTTCATGAGAGGACTATCAAGTATTTTCAGATGTGTTTAAAACCACAGAACACACAGTAGGCTACGCTTTTCTTTAATCAAACCATAAATTTACAAATCTATTTCTTTATTTAAAATAAAAATGTCATTTATGTCAATCCTGGCCTCATGAATTCCTCATAAAGACTTTGCTCTTCCAAGTCTCCAGTACATTTGATCACCTCCTTTCAGGATACAACATCAGGGTTTCTATCCCTCAGATATGAAAGTTGCATCAGTATTGCCCATTTGTACTCTGGTGTATAATTACGGAACCTTAGTTTACAGGATCGTTTCTACCATTTGTAAGCAATCACATGCTCACAAAAGTAGATAATGAGCTCAATCCACTTCTGGTACTTTCATTCCTGCACTATATGTTCACCAGGCAATAAAATTCACCATGATTTTGCACAAATTGAGATATCTTCAGCAAAATGCTATTGTGATATTACAATATCCCATGGCATTTCAACTTTTTCACATTTCACATGATAGAAAATAATAATTAAAAAGTCATTATCTCTTTCCAGAGCAATAGTTTGGAGGAACAGGTGCGTGTCATCTCTGTCTCAGTCTGGGGCTCATTTCTGTAAGCTTAGACCGGCCGCATTTTCTAAGACAGCACTATTAGTTGTCTCATTTGTTACAGCCATTCTTTGCAGTTCTCACATCTGTCAAAGTCCGTACAAATAGCCCCCCAAAGGAAGCAGATGTTACAAAGTTATAATTTAGATGTTTGTTTTGACTCAGACACAATGTGGGCAGCAAACATCCTGGTCTGTTAAGCAGCATTATCAAATGTAAATTGTTGATGAATTTTTTATTAGTTTTTCACTGCTTTTGAAATGCTTATCTTAGTAATTAGTACCAGGAAAAGATAATAATCTCAGAATGCTTAGCCTTTAAATAGGGAGGCAGTGGGGAGAGGAAGGGAGGGAGGGAAATGATGGATAGTCAGAGATAAATAGTAAGAGACATATTTAGATAGATATTCATATATCTGAAAGCCAAGTGTGATTTTGTTAGAATTGTTGATAAATGTTAAATTTACTTAACAATATGCCAAAATATTTGATTTACCCAGAAAACCTTGCACCACGCATAAAATTTTGCTCAAAATAAAAATATTAAATACTGATTAGTGAAGAAAACAGATAGAGATATACTTTTGAGGACTGTTGAATTATGTTTTTGCTTTTGATTTTATTTTTAATTTTATTTTGTTCATACATCTTGTGCAAACATACCCATATTATTTCTCAATTATTTATGGTAGATAAACTTAAGGAAGCCTATTAATTTTATACTGTAGCATTTTCATCTCACTGCTTATATATTAATTTACAAAACACAAAAAATTAAGTGAACCAAATATAATTTTCAGTTTGGTGTCCTGGCAGACACATTTTCTGCTTAATCCTTAGCAGCCATCTTATCCAACACATATTATGTGTTATTTATTTTATTTAGCATTCATTTCCTCAAACAAGAAAGTATGGTCCCTGAGTGCACAGATATTTGTCTGTTGCACAGAATACTTAAAACCATGCCTCCCACGTTGTAGGTGCTCAATAAACGTCTATTGAAAAAATAAACAAATGAGCATCCTAAATAGTAATGAATGGGGAAATTAGTTTTTTAAACACATTACCCAATTCTAACATAGAGGTGCATGGACTTTGAGAAAACATTCTATTACTACTACTTCTACTATTAATAATAATAATAAGTATTATGATGATGAGGATGACGATCACAACAAAACCAAGAAAATACAAAACACAATAAATAAAGATCAGGACATATTCTGTGCCCAGAATTTATTTATAAAGCAAGACTTTGATATATCAATATTCAAGGGAAATATTTCCATGTTTTGAAATTCCAAAATTTATGTTGCTTATGTAACATTAGCCTATATTAATTCAATGAAAAATATTAAAGCTATGCTAAATTATCCGCTCCCATAGACGCGCCTCCATATTGTAGGCTTTGGTGGTTGTACCCCCACCGACCCGAGCACACGTGGTTTGGACCAGATACCATGTAGCAGAGGGCAGCGGTAAAGGGTTACTGTAGTTTCCTTTTTTTTTTTTTTAACTTTGAAAACTCTATCATGAGACAGTCCCAAATGAAATATGAGATAGTGCTGGAAGATGAGACGCCCAGGAGAGAAGACACAAACAGTTACTGGGGAAGATCAGAGAACAAGTTGAAATAGCACTGTTGCCGGTGACGCAACTAGACTAAAGCGGGAAGGACAGTAGAGGCTGAAGTGCACAGAGATGAAAGGAAAGTCCGATGCCGTACAACAGTCACAGAACATGGAACGTGAGAAGCACGGACCAAGGTAAACTGGAAATTGTAAAGCAAGAAATGGAATGTTTAAGTACTGCAGTGATTGGCATTAGGGAACTAAGATGGACTGGAATGCGAGACTTTCACTGGGACAACTACAGAACTATAATGTGGAAATAGAAGAAAGAGAGAGGCTGTAATCTGAGGCAAGATGGAACTCAGGCAATTAGGTTCTAATGCAAGATCTGACAATAATATCAATTTGTTTGCTACTGAAGCACTCCAAAGAATTTAAGAAGAAGATTAGTCTATGTTTTACAGATTATCGTAAAGCCTTTGACTGCATGGATCATGAAAAGCTATGGGCTGATCCGGAAGAAATGGGCATGTCCCAGCACTTGATTGTCCTGTGCTGTGGTCAGAAAGCCGCTGCAAGGATACGATACGGAGAGAGAATGGTTTCCTATAGACAAAGGCATCAGATGAGGGTGCAGGATTCTTTGGAAAAAGCAATAATGTGGGGACAATTAGAAGGCAGCGGAAAAAGAGGAAGACCCAATAGGAGATGGGTTGACTCCGTAAAGGAAGCCCAGGCATGAATCCACAGGAGCTGAGTAGGGCTGTTGAGGACAGGACATTGTGGACGTCACTCATATCGGAGTAGGAGATGACAGGATGGTATGTAACAATACCAAAATTATCTGTATGTTCTTCTTGCTCTCCTGAGTAGAAAAAGTGTACTTATTTTTTCTACTAAATTTATAGATGGTAGCATGATTTTTTTTCCTACAGTAAATGAAATCCTCATTTAACATTACTTAATTCTTTCAAACTAGATCAAATCCTCTTCTATTACACAAAAATGAGACAATACCATCCACTTCATCTGAAACTGAATAAAAAACCTTATAAAGTTATTTGCAATTGCACAAATTACCAAAAAAAGAATCAAAATTATAAAGTATGTCATGTTTCTATGATGCAAACTTAAACTAGTTATTCATTCACACGTATGTTATGCCCAACAACACCTAATTATTTTTGGGTATTTGCATTAAAACAAAGGTTATACTCTAATAACATAAAATTGCAAGATGCCACCAATAATTATCCAAGCTCTTCTTTGTCTTCCCAAAATCATTAATATGATTATGATACAAAAAATAAAGCTTATATTAGAGTAATTAAAAGTAAGATTTGAAAAGACTTTTAAGATTATATGTGAAAATATCCAACGTATTGTATTGAATCCACAATAAGAACACAAGACTATAATGAGATAGTATTCTTATAAGTAACTTTTAAATATATAGTATCCAATCTTTACAAGGTTTTACTCTCAAATAGTTTTCAAACTAATGTACTTTCCTCAAACCTAAAACATGTTAACATAGAAATAGTTCACAGTAAATTTTACATGATCAGGACCATCTAATCAATTCCATTTTTATAAAGTTTTACTGAGATTATATTTATAATTTTTTTGGATATTTGGTGTAATTAGATTTTTAAAAATCCTGAAAGTATGAGTCAAACTTTTTAGTTTATTTCTCTAGTAAATCTACAATTATTTAATATTTTCGTTTCATTTGACTTACTTTTGGTAAGTTATTTTTCTAAGAATGTTTCAATTCTTGTATATTTTCACAATGAGTGCCATAATTCATAATATCCTTTTATTACCTACTTCATCTCTAGAGCTTTTTTTATGATTCATTTTCCATTCCAAGTATAGTTTATTTAGCATTATCTCCTACTTTAAAATAATTATTCCATGTCATGACTTTTATTTTTTTATTTTAAAATATTTTATATTTCTTACAATGAACATAAATTATTTTTGCCATAAAAAGGAGCATATATCTGTTGATATTTATCATGATAATTAGCCATTTCATTAAATATTTTAATACCTGAATAATAAATTATGCAATAATTATAAGTTAATAATCACAAAACTATAAATAGTTCTACAATCAGAATCCTGATATATTTTCATTTATCATTCACATCTCCAATTAATTTCTTTTACTACCTATTGTTAAAGTTATAACATTGAATTAAACCAGCCTGTCTGAAACACCACATTCATATTGAAAAATCGCCATCAGATATATGGTTCTATTTCTATTTCAAAAAATATTTCATAAAAACTCTGACAATTATTTGCTCGTGCTGATTTTTTAAAAAGTCTGTACTAATTTGACCAAGAAATTATGGGGTGTGATTATCCTTTGGTTACCATATTTTCAAGAACTTATTGAACACTTGAAATTCTCCTTTTTTAAATGAATTCTTATTTTGTCCATTGTTATTATAAGGAATTCACATTTGTCTCGCCTGTTTTCAAAGGCTATATTTATAGCATAAGTATTACTACTCTGATTGACATAATACTTATTCCAGAATCACATTGTCTTCTGCATGTTTTTATGGTTGAATTTGGTTTAAAGCATTTAAAATTATTTACATTGTTTATCATATCAGTATTTTATTTGTGATTTATTAGTCATATTTAATCAGTAGAGTCATTTTTATCACTACAATTGCATTTGTTATAGTGTCATTCTCTTGGTTTTGTTTACATTTCTTTAGACAATCATGAATCACACTTTGAAAGATCTATATGTTAAGTTAAATTTATTTTGCTTCCCAATGATGAAAACTTGAGTAAATCATCATTTATCCTCATTTCCTTGAGTAAATGAATTAGTATCACGCTGTTTCAGACTCGTAATTTTTTACTTTGTGATACATTCCATAGAAAAATTCCTTCTCCATTATTCTTTTTAAAAATACTTGAATGGTCTTGTTTAATAATCTTATGTATGCATAAGTATATATTAATACATGGTGCATACACGTATTTACATATACTGTATGTACTATTTATACGAATAGAATGGCTAATATATAAAAAATAAGTGAAAGCACATATCTAATATCCCAGTATAGACTGACTATTTGTGTCCGCTCAGGATTCATACGTTGAAACCCTAAACCTTCCTGTGACAGTATTTGGAGGTGGGACCTTTAGTCGGTAATGAGGGTTAAATGACGTAATATGAGCAGAGTCTTACAATGGGATTGGTGCCTTTGTAAGGGGATGAAGAAGCCAGGCCTCTCCCTCCCTCTCTCTCTCGTCTATCTGAGGATATAACAAGGAGGCAGTTGTCTGTAAACCAGTAAGCGAGTCCTTACCAAGAACCCCACCGTGCTGGCACCCTGATCTTGGGCTTTGCAGCCTCCAGAACTGTGAGAAATAAATTCTTGTTTAAACCACCCAATCTATCGTATTTTGTTAAATCAGCCCAAATTGACCACGACGTATTCCATCATATCAACCTTACATATCAATCAAAGTAAGGAAAATTTGAGGAAATAGTGCAAGTGGGTTTAAATGCATTTTAGTATGCTCTTATTTATACTATAGAACTTACATACTTACGTAAGATTCAAAATAAAGAGTTCTTCATTTTTAACGTTGATTATTAATACAATTTTACTTTCTTTCATTGTAAACTTTAACCAATATACTGTCAAAAATTGCAAAAATACTAGATTACTAGAGAGAAAAAATATAGAGTAGTAAAATATAATTTATATTGCAAATGACAAAACAAATAAATATTAAGCCGAAGTAAAAAGAAAAACCCAATAATGAATATAAATATAATATATATCTACCTGTTTGGGTAAGCTAGATAAATATAAAAATATAAAATAAAAAAATAAACCTGGATACATGTTCTATATTTTCTTTCAGGAGGCGTAAACAAATGGCTAATAAAGACATCTGAAAATATTAAAAATATATATTACAAACTCCTTAAAAAGCAAGTGTAGCAGTAGTATTTTATAAAGAGAACACAAGATTGACATAATTAGAGTAAAGTTTCCTTTTATATCAGTAATGTATACATGCCACTTACAACATCTATTTTTATGAGACCAAAAAATATAACATTGAAACATATTATAATAAATACATTGCCAATTGTTTATTTTTTTTCTATTTTCTTATGTGGAATTTATTATATATAGGTCACAAGTTTACCAGGTGCTACTGTTACATTTGTCATAGTTTGTTGGATGAAGCATAAGTACCTGACCTCATCGATGAGTATTTTGATGAGCATAATTTCCTTGTGCTCCATGACCAATGACTGAACCAATCAGTTTCTTTCTAAAGACATCATGCCAGCTAAAGCTAAATATTGTAGCTCTGCAATTTGTGGCCAATGGGGAAGGAGCAATGATGAAGGGAGCATGCTTAGCAAAAAAGAATAACAGGAGAGAGTAGGCTGCATTTGTTCCTGTGTCCTGAATAATTTACTAGGAGCCAAGTGACATGGTGTTGTCATGTATCTCATGTGGTGATAAGAAAGGCAAATAAATAATGAATAAACATGTAGCAATTAAAGATAGACCAAAAAGGTTATATAAAATTGGGTATAGAATCTCCTCATTTTTTTCCTTATTATATCCCATAATACAATATTGGGTAAAGATATACCTTAGGTAGTTGTTTGTACTCTATCCCAAAATACATTTATACCAATAAGCAAAGCAAGAGCCATATCAAATAAAAATCTTCAAAGAAATACAAGTGACTATTTGCTTATGCAAACAAATTCGTAGACTGAAGATTACTATGTTACGGTAGGTTAAACATACGACTAAGTCAGCAACATACAACTAGGCTGTCAATTTCACCCAGAATTTCTGAGTAAAGCATGTGCCAGATCAACCTTGAAAGTACCTCAGCAGGATGTTTGGCACATAATAGACGTATGTTGCCTGTTGGTGCCGTTCTTCAGGTTTCATTTTCAAGTTTTCATTTTCCTTAAGTTTTTAGACATTCTAGAGGTCATGAATTGAAACTCCTTCCGAGAGTAGGTGGGCTGTGTAAATGTGTAAAACCAGCTGGTTTGAAGAAGATATGGAGTGGTGAGACTTGTGACAAGTGGAACACGTGCATCATTGTCGCTGCTTTACACTTGCCAATGTGTATATAACCTCATGAGAATTAGCAAATCTGTATTTTTATTTAAAGTCCTCAAGTTTTATTTTTTTAATTAATTTTACTTTAAACACTGTGATAGATTATTTGTGGAATATAATCAGTTTGTAGCATCTGATTTTGATAATATAATAAGTTGATCATGTTTATTGTCATGTTCTGTGATCAGCTTATATTACACGTGACAGAAAGGAAGTTTACTTGGTTCTTATGTGAACGTAAGTATTGGCTGATTAAAGAATAATGCTATTGACAATGAAAGAATTGTCAACATGATATAACAGAAATTCAGGATAATAAGATTCTATTATAAATACCTGCTACAATAGTGATAATATAGTTGATTTCTTTGGGGTTCACTTTCCATACCTGAAAGCGAAGGAGTTTGATTGAAGGATATTTAAGACCTATCTCAATTCTCAAGTGAATTTTCTATAGTGAAAATTTGTTCTATATTTTTCTTTAGTGAAAAATAAAGTAATGAGGGGCCCACCCAATGCTGCAGTGGCTAAGTTCACGCACTCCACTTCAGTGGCCCAGGATCTGCCGGTTTGGATCCCAGGAGCAGACCTACGCACCTCTTATCAAGCCATGCTGTGGCAGATGTCCCCCATGTAGAATAGAGGAAGCTGGGCACAGATGTCACCATGAGGCCAATCTTCCTCAGCAAAAGGAGGGGGATTGGTGACAGATGTTAGCTCAGGGCTAATCTTCCTCAGGAAAAATAAATAAATAAAGTATTGAAATTGCTTCTCAAAACTCACCTCTTTATATTAGTAAACCAATTAGAACCAATTGATAGGATTTATACTAGTAATAACTAAGGAACAATCTCCTTGAAGGCAATTACTATTTATTATTTACCTTTATAATTTTGGAACCAAACATTGGCCTCTTGAAAAGGTGATATGTTCCATAATATTAAAAATATTTAATTTGATAAGCTTTAAAGTTAAATTTTGCACTGTCATGAAAAAATCAATATAGGAATTTGGGAAATTGTTTATATCTCTCTGCGTGCATCATTCTGAGTAAACTATGAGTAAAGCATGTGGAAAGTGAAAGGATATTCTGCAGAGGACATAAATTTTTCCACTAAAGAATTATTCATATTCATCCTAGCTGTCAGCATTGTGTCATGTAAGGTATTTCACATATGAGTGAAAACTAAAACTAAAAAAAAATCCTTGCCTAATTTTTTCCAAGTATTTTTTAAATAGTGACTCCTAAAACAAATAAACAAATTATCTCTTGCTCTTTGGCAAGCATCTTATAGTAAGGGAAAGATGTATTTTTTATTAAAGTGTAATGATCCTGGATATCAACGGGGAAAACTTCTGTCCCTGAGCATGTACCCTACCAAAGATGGCACAATGATTAATGATAGAAGATGCTGGATGAATGGGTATCATAAAAGCTGCCAAAACTTTGATTCCTTTGCTACTTGCATTTTATCTTACATAGTCTCTGATGTAGTTATTCATTATTAATGTAGAAAACTGTTATTTCACTCATGAATAATTTAGGGAGCACACAATGGATGATGGGAAGCTAAGAAAGCAAAGATGTCATTTTCTCTGATCTAAGCTGTACAGAGCACAAAAACAAATGTTAGTCTCAACAATGTGTTCAATAGTTTGCTTTGTAGATTTTAATGCTACTCTGATTAAGCAAATTGAAGAGAGCTCTGTCTTCTCTGCTTAGGAGAGTTTGTGTCTTGTTTCTCCTCTTTGAATTTTCCTATCAGGTAAATTAACATCTATGACGGAATTAATAGCATGTACCTCTGTATTAGGAATGGTTCCTATGAAGAAGTTGATTTACATTCATCAATATCATAACAATTTAGCATGTATTACTGAAGAGCTTTCTTAATTCTCCAGCTCTGTTTTGCTAATGTGTGTTACATGAAGATGATATATGCGAGAAATGTATGTTGACACTCTTTTTTTTTTTTGGTGAGGAAGATTGTCATTGAGCTAACATCTATTGCCAATCTTCCTCTATTTTATATGTGGGACACTGCCACAGCATGGCCTGATGACCAGTGTGTAGGTCCACACTCGGGATCTGAACCCACGAATCCTGGGCCACCAAAGTGGAGTGCATGAACCTAACCACTACACCACTAGGCCAGCCCCTTGACACTCTTTCTTTAGTGGACATCTAATTCTTAACGTATTTAGTATGGGCTAAGCTGTTAATGGCTAAGTTTAATGTGTGGTTCAAAACAAAGGTGAATAAAACCATCAAATCTCTCTCACAAAAATAATAATGCTTTCCTTTTTTATGCCTTCCATTAAAAAGATGAACTAATATGACTGAAAAAACATTTTATATTAATTTATTACTTTTTCATCAGTGTATTTTTAATGGAACACTTCATGAAAACATCAGCATCATGAAACTTAAACTTTTGATTCTGTTAACAGTGGGCTAGAGCTTAAGACCAACCTCTCTGTTAAGGACACCAAAAATATATATATATAAATAAAAGTAAATAAAACGATAATTGTGATAGGAACATCAAAGTATAAACAACATAGTAAGGGGTTGGTGAACCAAATTCTAGAAGGAAAAAAGCCATAGACATACATCATCTTCAAATCCATCTCGTATTTGAAGCAGTTTTTGTGTTGAGGACATTTTCCAATTCAGAACAAACCCATGCAGAAAGCTGAGCTTCAGAATTTGTAGTAGCGAGAAATAGGAACAACATCAGAGTGTATGGCCTGCTTAGCCAAAAAGGAGAGTCTAATATACTTGTGTTTTAATCTTGGATCCCCTCTGGCTACACCTTCAGACTAAGGATGAAACAGAGATAAAAACCACGCTCCTAGAGACCTTCAGCCTGGTTCTGTCTCAAGCTTCGAGCTTGGGCTAAGATTATGCTTGTCTCCTAGTAACTCCTGCCCTCAGGTGTCTGCTACAGAAGTAAAGGAAGCATATTTGCAGGAAGTTAATATCATCCTAGGTCTAAAGTTGTTACTACAAATAAAGTTTTAATTTCTAAATCTAGTGCACACTCAGTGAAAACTAGGCACACAAGATTTTAAATACCATGCCTGAGAAGCAAAGAAACAGGAGATAACAGAAGCAGATTCAGAAAGACATGAGAATTTGGCATGACCACGTGCTGACCCAATATGTTAAAAAAAAAAAAAAAAAAAAAAAGACAAGCTTGAAAATACCTCTGGGAAAAAGAGATTATAAAGTCTCATATTAGATTTGAAAAAGAACCAAAGAGAATTTCTAGTACTAAAAAATCCAATAAAAAAATCAAACACTGGACTTAATTCCTGAGTTTGATAACAGGTTAGACACAACTGAACAGAGAAAGGAAACTACTTTGAAGTCAGAATAAACTTTTCAGAATTTTGTCTAGAGTATAAAAAAGATACCAAATACAGAGAATGAAGTGAAATACATGAATTGGGAACATTTAATGTGTCTTTAATCCAAGATGCACTAGAAGAAAGAAAATGGGGAAAAAAAAAAAGCAATATTCGAAGAGTTAATGGATGAGACTTTTTTAAAAAGTGAAAAAATACCAATCGGAAAATTCTACAGTCTCAAAGAATCCTGAACAAAATAAAAAGAAAAAACCCACTAAATATTTCATAATGAAACTGCAGAAACCGGAAACCAAAAATGCAGGAAATATTATGGGCTGTCAGATAAAATACAAGACCTCCTTTACAAGAGTGAAAGACTATAACTAATTTCCCTCAAACAAAATTGTGTGCCTAAGATAATGGAATCACCAATGCATCATTAGAAAATTGACTCTCTCTGTTATTCTGCAATCCACATGCAGAAAATAAAAGACACTGAGGGGCCTGCCCAGTGGCGCAGCAGTTAAGTTCACACATTCCACTTCAGTGGCCTGGGGTTTGCCGGTTTGGATCCTGGGTGTGGACATGGCACTGCTTGGCAAGCCGTGCTGAGGCAGCATCCCACATATAAAGTAGAGGAAGATGGACATGAATGTGAGCTCAGGGCCAGTCTTCCTCAGCAAAAAGAGAAGGACTGGAGGCAGATGTTAGCTCGGGGCTAATCTTCCTCAAAAAAAAAAAAAAAAGAAAATCATGATCAATTCTGTGTCAATAAATCTAATCATTGTGATAAACTTGGAAAATTTCTAGGGAAAATATAAATTACTAAACCTAAACCAACAATAATTACCAACATATTTACCCTTTCCATGTTTTTTTATGACTTCCTATACTTGTACTCTTTCATCTGAGATCATTTTTCTGTGGAGAAATGTGCTAGAATACTCTTTTCAATAACCGTTTTAGTCAAAGAATTCTAATGACAAATTCTTTCAAATTTGGTCTAAACATGTCTACATTTAGCCTACATTTTGAAAGATAATTTCATTAAATATAGCATTCTAGGTTGACGATCCGTCTTGTTGTTTTGGTTTTGTTCTTGTTATATTTAAAGATGTAATGGTGATATCCTCTCATCCTATTTTTGTCGTTGTTGAAAATGTCAATTTTATTGCTGTTCCTTTGGAAGAAATGTATGTTTTAACTAGCAACTTTTTTGTAATTATTCATTTTTAGTGTAAATATTTACTGAAGTAGGACAGGGTGGTAAATTTCATTATTACTTCCAATTATTTACACTCACTCTTTAGTAAAATCAAATATTCATGCCCCTCAGCCTTTTAGGCTCTTCAGCACCTCCCACGTGACTTTGGTTCCAAGGATCATGGCTGGAATGATCTTTCCGCTGCACTGAGAGTGCGCTTCACCATGGGACTCACTCTTCTATTGCATGTGGGCAGACACCAAGTGTGCCAGAGTTTAGTCCAGGACAATGATATATCTTTTAAATATGTTATAAGAAGAGAAGAAAATACACACAGACATACTGTCTCTCTCGATGTAAGTATACATACAGATATAAAGATATTGATATATAAATAATTATAAATATGTATAATATCTATATTATATATATGATAGATATACAATCTATAAATAATATATAATCTAATTATATAGAATACAATTTGTTATATGTAAATTTATGTACATAATATATAAGTATAAAATAAATATAAAATATGTATCAATATAGATATATAATTTATAAATTGATATAGAGAATATTTTTATTTACCCAAATGCTTATCATCTGTTTTGCTTTTTATTTTTTTCTTGAGATTCTAGTTCTTATTTAATGCATTTTTCATTCCTTTAGTTGAAGAATTTCCTTTAGAATTTGCTTTAAGTCATGTCTACTGATGATGAATTATCTACCATTTGAGGGACTGGCCACATGGCATAATCGTTAAGTTTGGCATGCTCCACTTTGGTGGCCCAGAATCATGGGTTCAGATCCCAGGCAAAGACCTATACCACTTGTCAGCCATGCTCTGGCAGCGACGCACATGCAAAGTGGAGGAAGATTGGCACAATTGCTGGCTTAGGGCTAATTTTCCTCAAACAGAAAAAAATAAAATGAGGAGGATTGGCAACAGATGTTAGCTCAGGGCTAATCTTCCTCAACAACAACAACAACAAAACAACAAAAAAACCCCAAAATGTTTTCATTTTCTTTCTAATTTTGTTGAATAATGGATTGTAGGCATTGAGACATATTTTTAAAGGTGTTTGAGTATGTCATTCTAGAGGTTTCTGATCTCCATGGTTTCTAATGAGAATTCATTCATTAATCATATTGTTTTTCCTTGTATGAAATATACAGTTGTTTCTCCCTCCCCTCTTGTTCTTTTCAGAACTTTCTTCGTTTTTGTCTTTTCAAAAGTATCACAGTGATTTGACTAGGTGGAGTTTCTTTGTATTTACCTTGCTTGGTATTTAATGATTATCTTAGATCTGCAAGTTAATCTTTTTCACCAAATTTTGGAAGAAAGTTTTGATAAATACTGTCTATTTATGCTCTGTATTGACTGTTTTCTTTTTTGAGGACTCCAATTCAAAGTATATTGGACCACTGAATATTTTCTCACAAGTCTCTGAGCACTCTTAATGTTTTCTTTATTTTTCCATTTGCTTTAATTTCCTTTGATTTAACTGCATGTTCCTTGATTCAATTACTTATTTAGTTTATTTAAATAAATTTAATTTGCTAATTGATTTGCCATTTTCACTATTTTGTTGACATTTCATGAATTTTTCAGTCCAGGAATATCTATTAGGATCTTATTTTTTAGTTTCCAATTTTCTTGAAATAACTTATCTGTTTACTCATTAAGACCACCTTCCTTTTTAATCCATTGAAGGTATTTATAACACTGTACACATATAACACATAAACATATATATAACATATAAATATGCACATATTTATAATAACTGCTTTGAAATGCTAACTTCAATATCTAGAGTGACATGAAATCAGTTTATGTTGACTGAGTTTGTCTCTGATCATGAATTACACTTACCTGATTTTTGAAAACTGTCATGTTAATTTTTGGTACTCCAGGCTCAGTCTTTAACTGGGAGAAGCTTGGGGAAAGCATCATCTCCGTTTGAGTACAGTGGTGTATCCTAAACAGCAGCACCTGGGGGCTCTGAAGTGTGTCCCCATTCAGATGCTATACTGTATGAGATTCCATGCCTGTATATCAGACATCCCATGCCTCTTGGGGGATCTGACATATGTCCCTGTTGAGGTGCTATAGTCTGTGGGATTCCATGCCTAGAGACGAGCCATTCCATGCCCCTTGTATTAATGGTACAGACTGAGACTCTATGAGTAGGAAAGATATACCCAAACATAGAATTGGTATGTATCCTTGTGAGAATAAACGACTGGTCTTCCCAGGAAGAACAGAACACAATAGAGTCTATTTGTCATCAGGTGACCAGGTAGTTCAGGTAAGAAATAATGCCGTATAGGGTCCTTAGTATTGGTCTCTGTTGTGATACACAACAATTTAACTAGATAGACCTAGTTAAATGGGAGTCCACATTGTTGGGCAAACATGGATCATCTGTCCTACCATGGTGACTCTTCACCTGACCATCATGCCAATGTATTCTCTATATAAACAGTTTCAGGTCAGGCAACTAAGCAAAGTATCGTTACTCTTTACTGGAGCAACTATCTTCAGCCTCCTGCACCTCAATTCTTGCCTTTTTCTGGTCAGATATTATAAGTAAAGCCCTGGTTGGCTGCTCAACTATTTTCCTCCTAGGGATGCAATACTCAACTATTTCCAAAACTACCTATGGATCAAGTTCCTTTGCTTTCCCCACTGATCTTTCTGGTTTCTACAGTAATTAAGGTTTTTTGGTTTATGGTGGCTAAGTCTTGCCACCTGGCCATTTCTTTGCTTGTAGGTTATTTTCATGAATAATAATGAGCTCAGCTCTGTGACTGCCTCTCTTGTTATTATCTGTCATCTGCAGAAGGGAGCCAATGCTGAATTTCTTAGTGATGCTGGTTCCCTTCTCTCAAGCGTACTCACGATGGGCTTGGTAAATAGTGTGTCTCCTGAGTCCACCTGTGAAACATATGTCAGGGATTCAGCTGAGCTAGGAAAGAGAGCTGAGGGGCCAGGTGTCATAGCAGCCCATTAAAGCAATAGGCCAAAAATGAAAGAATTAAGCCATTAATCACTTACTGTGATGGTCTAAGCAAAAGTCTAAAATCAGAGAAAGCACCTGTTTCCCCTATTCATTCCATTTTCCCCCCTGGACTGTGCATCGGTCGAGGGTGAGGCAGATCAACATGAACTTGGAAGTCTTCTCATAGTTGAGGGAGTCCAGAACAAAGGGCTCTGAGAGTTTTATGGATTCCGGCATGGGGGAATAGGTCAAGTTAAAGAGAGAGAGTCAGGAGTGGAAATGTACCGGGTACTGAGTCAGAGTAAGGAAAAGTGTCTTCATGTTTTCCTGATAAGGAGACTTTCAAATGGAGACACCTGGGCTTGGAATACAGCTATGCAACTCCCTTCAGAGACTGTAATATACTGACTGACTGCGTATAAGTCTAGTGTGGGGAGGGCAAGTTTCTCCCTTGAGGGCTACCAGGCAAAGCCTTTATAATTGTCTATAGTCAGGCCTGAAAAATCACATACAGCTTTTTAACCAGAAACTGAACTCTTCAAAATCTTTTGATGCATCTTCTTGATACATATGATGATAAATTCTGGTATCCTTACTTCTCTCACATTCTTTATTCATTCCTATACTGACTTCCAGGCCAACTCCAGGATTTTGACTTTGCTTAACATGCGCCATTGCTTTCTTCAGGCTTATAGCAGCCAGTCTGACCCATTTCTTAGGTTCCTCACCAGGGAGTTGAATTTCACATCCTCAGACTGTGCCTTCCCTAGTCCATGAATTCTTGGTTATCGAGTCTTATGTCCCATCTCCTTTGAGCAAGCTCCCTCAAAATTCAATCTGTGGTAATACTCCCCTCACGTCTTCTAGAATATGAAGGACAATAATTTCATGATTTTTGATGTGCCAATACTTTCTTCCCTTATTACACACACCATATTTTTGCTGGAATATGCTGTGATTTAATTCTATGTATTTAACTAAAAGCCAGGAGTGGAGATGCAGGCATCTCCTGAGTATGTATAAGGGTCTGATTTCTTCGGGGAAAGAGGAGTCTGCAGTATCTTTTAACATTCAGGAGATGCTGTCTCTTATTAGAGAGATGTGGACCACCTCTACAAACTATTAGCATTCAGGGGAGTCTGAAGGGCTAACAACCTCAATAGTGTCTATCTAGGTTTCCCCTTGTAGTTTTCAGACTCCCAGTTTTCCTAACAAGGGCGCTGACTGACATAATAGTACGGTTTGGCTAACTAAGCATGTAAATATGGCTGAAGCACTACAACTCCAACTACCAATCTGGAGCTGATTGCATAGTAGTTTCTACTGCTTAATTATAGGATACAAGGATCTCTTTGTAAGCTACTAAAGGTACCCTCTGACTTTCATAATTAGCCTTTATGTGATCCTAAATGGCCCTTAGTTTCCCATTCTCCCTCTGCAGTGTGTCAATGTCAGCTTAGCAATTATTAGCCAACTCAGCAGTCATTGTAAAAGTTACTTCCCCAACCCCTTCTTTTCTTTTCAAACATCACACCTGCAAGGGCGTTCTTCCTTATCAGCAAGTTTTCTAAGTTTAAACAGTGAAATCTTCAGCAACCAGGCTTTGCTCTACATACCAGTCTCCGGGTTATCCTTCTTCATGACTTTGAGGGAGCCAGTCCTGAGGCCCCATCTTACCGCCTGACTTTTCAGACCATTCCTGGTACCGCATTTTTAGGTCCTCTGGGAAGCAGACAACAAGATGGATTTAGTTGTGCACAAGATTTACTGGTCAAATTCCCGTAAAAGAAAAATGGAAGGAGAAATGAAGCAGAAGTATGCAGTGGGAGCATTCAGAACACATGCAGGTCTGACATCAGTGAAAGTATATGTGGAAGGAAGGAGAATTGTGCACTGAGAGTCTCAGATTGAAGTGCAGTCCTCCGTTTGTTTGGCTAGGGCGATGAGGAGTCCTAAGCCAAAGATACCCATCGGAGGAGTTCCACTTTCACAGGTATATGCTTCCATTAGTACCCCTGCCACGCTCAAACATTGGCTAGGAGCAGCCCAAAGAGAAAATGGCATAAGTGTGATGCAGTAGTGGATCTAGTGGGATGGCAACAGGGGCTATCAGTCAACTATTTCTTGACAACTGTAGACTTGAAAGGCATGTTTTCATGGCCACCACAACTGGACATTTTAGTAAATGGTAACAATGAAGTGACTGTTTTCTGTTGTATTCTTTTCTCTATGTTTATTTTTATGTCTACTAAGAGATTAAATTCCCTACACTCATACTGCAAACTCTACCTTCCATACAGTGTCCATCGCTTGACACACCTGCTCAGTTCTTTCAGATTCTGGAGGCAGTTATTTTAATCTCGCCCCGTTGAGGGTCTTGCCAGTGCCTGTTTCCTTTAGTAGTCAGCCAAGGATTTGACCTGAGTTTATTTTCATATTTTATAGCTCAATACTTCTGCAGTTCTCTTGTTCCTGATGTTCACCTCTCCCATAAATTTCCAGCTGACCTGGAAAATCAGCCCAGAGTTCCGTACTCTGATATTTTAAGCTGTGAAAGTCTCAACTTGATGCTGTCTAACATGAATTCAGGATGTGGAATTGAATTCATTATAAAAACAATAAATTCACAAATTCATTTGGTGCACTTTTGTCTTCCAGATATAGACTCCTCACTGCTTTCTGGTTGCTTGTTTGCAAAGTTCCAAGTGTTTCTCCCATTCATTAATACTTTAGTGGTCAGCCAGGGATTTAGGTAAAGTTAGTGTTCAGATTTGGGAGTTTACCTTTTTCATAATTCTCTTTCCATAAGGATCACACCCTCCGCTCCAACCTCACTAAATCTCCAGCTTGTGTGACAGCCCTGACATTACATTTCCCGCAAATTTGAGTCAGTAAAGTTGTGGTTTTGTGGAACCAGTGCTCAGGGAGTAGGAAAGCACCATCAGAAAAAACCAAAACAAAACAGTCATTTCATGTTTATTGCATTTGTCTCTTTACAGGGTGAATTTTTCTTCCACTATTACCTGTTTTTGGTCATTCCAATGCTTTTGAAATTTTCATTTGTTTAAATAATCTTTCAAGATTTTATATTTGTCACTTGTAGGAAGTTTCACTTGATTATGTCCTCAACCACTGTTGGTAGCCCAATTGAGAGAAAATACAAATAGGTGACAAAATATAGCTAGCTCAAGTACATTAATAGTAACAAAAAGATAACCAGAAAGTTGAGTATAATAAGTGAGCAAATACTTAGTAGAATAAGAAAACTCAATGAAGATTAGTCTATGAAAATTTGGTTAATATCATCAATGTCAAATACAAATGTCAAATCACTATGTCGTACGCCTGAAACTAATATAATGTTATATGTCAATTATACCTCAATCAAAAAAAAGGGCAGTGATCAGAAAGAAGAAGGGAAAATAATCTTAGGCTTTATCATACACATTACTTTAGGAAAAAGAACTCTAAAATATCTGACAGTGCTAGATTTTGCAATGATACAGAGAAAAGCAAAACTGCTGTCAGAGTCTAATGGGTAAGAATGACACCATCTGCTTTAGGACAGCAGTTATTTCTAGTGAAAATCCAAGGTAATAAGATTAGAGAGATATAAACAGAGGTTCTCAACCACACCTAAAATTTCTAGTATTAAATGAAAAAGTATGGGGAGCAAATATGGCAAAAATATTTTGTTAGAGTCTTGTACTTTTATTTATTGTGTTTTTATTGCAAAATAGATTTTAAAGTTGACTTAAAAGTTTCTTCTAATGATTCTTGGAAAGAACTGGGAAGTTGACTCAGCTTTTAAACTCCAGGAACATTTTTGTTCAATTATGAGAGAGATTTGTGTGCAAATTTAGTGTACAAATTTAGCCAGAAGTTATTTGATAGAGTTTTGGAATGGAATGTGAAAACATGAATAAATGCATGCTGTCTGAAATACTTATTATACTAGTGTTCCAGAAAATGTGAAGATGTGAATAGGATACTAATAGAAACCAACTCTATTTACCTATGCTAAGCTCCACCTAATACTTTTCTGGCTGCCTTCACTTTCCACACTTTCTGATTAACATCTTTACGTGGCCTTGACCCACTTACTAAACTACTGACACTCAATTCCTTGTGTCAGGGTTTATTTCTGGGAGTACTCAAACTAAAACATCACTTTATGGTTTAGTTACTGGTTCCTGGACCCCCTTCTTCCAACAATCAGTCCTAGCCTAATTCTTTTTAGACTCTAACTTCAGGCCAGAGAAAATGATCAGTGTTCTTATACAAGAAAGTTCCAGTACTCACAACCTCAGTGTAAATCTGCCACTTTTGTTTTTTTTTGGTGGGGGCGGGGGGAGGCGGTGAGGAAGATTGGCCCTGAGCTAAGATCTTTTGCTAATCTTCCTCTTTTTGCTTGAGGAAGATTGTCACCAAGCTAACATCTGGGCCAATCTTCCTCCATTTTATGTGGGATGCCAGCACAGCATGGCTTGATGAGCAGTGCTAGGTCTGGGCCCAGGATCCGAACCTGAGAACCCTGGAATGCCAAATTGGAGCATGCACATTTAATCATTATGCCCCTGGGCCAGCCCCAAAATCTGCCACATTTAATTCTGATGATTTGATTTACTGATCTCATTGAAGTCTCTAAACATTATTTTTTAATCTTTACAGCTTTTACAGGATTAACCCTAAATTTTGACTTACTGTTTCATGTTTCTTCCTCTTTTTCATTAGGAAATCTCCATGAATGACTCTACTGAAATGATTCTGCTTTCATTAGTAAACTGTAGGATGTATTTCAACCTAATAGGATGTTTTAGGCAAATACTAACCAATGGAGTCTAGTTAAAAAGCAACAGAAAAACATTGTGGAATGCACCTTCAGTGTCAGGGACTCTTAAAAAGCTTCCTCTTCACTCAGCCTTTTTCAGATACCAAACTCTTATGATAAGTCAGTAGACATTTGGTTTTTAAGTAAATGTCTTGTCAGAATAATTGTTAATAATTTTGAATAACCCTTGAACCATTTCTACACTTTGAAAATTAATTGCCAAACTATTACTTGGTATCATGCTTTTATTTTTACAAATTCTCCAGTTATTTTTTTCTCCTAATATTTCTGTGGTAAAATATTAACCTCTTCTATCACTGCTCATCTCTGGATGTACTGGAGTACTTCCAGTGCAATAGCAATTGAAACCAAAAATGGCATAGTGACCAAGAGGAATGAGAAGTCATATGTAACACATTTGGTACTTCCCAAGTCATACCTGAACACTAAGAGAAATTAAATTGATTTTGGTAAGTCGGTAATGTTAAAATAGGAGCAAGTGTGTTGGAATGCTGTGAAGTAAGTGAAAGACCTTAAGGCAATTAGTTTGAGATAACGCAGCAGTGTGCTCCATAAAAATGAGATGAGGGATTATCTTTCAAATGGAAAAAGGAGGTAGAGACATAGAGAAGTGGAGGTATTATCACACCCTTCTTAAGTCATGTACAGTCTAATCATTAGGGAAGAAATTTTCATTTTATATGTTATATAATTCTTAATTTCTCTGGAAAATCATTTGTAAACTTTTATTTTGATGTAAATTCAAATTTACAGAAATGTCAGAATATCGTTAAAATTTCCTGTATAATTTTTAACTATATTCCCAAATAAATTCCACTTCCCAGCTATTTGACCTATCAATACTCCTGTCTCTGTCATGGTTTCTCTCTCTCATTGCGATTGTAATTTGAATTTTCCTAATGATTAATAACTTTTAGCATCTTTTCTCGTGCTTACCAGCAATACATATATCTTCTTTGTAAAGTGTTTGTTTAAATCTTTTACCAGTTATTTATTGGGGTTTGTTTCTTATTATTGAATTTGAGATGTATTTATATATTTTTGTTGCAAGTCCTTTATAAGATATGGGATTTTCTAGTATTTTCTCCTATTCTGAGTCTTATCTTCTCATACTGCTATCACTATCTTTGGAGGAGTAGAATTTTTAAGTTCCAGTAACATATTGGTCCCATATCCAAGAAATCTCTGCCTAACTTTGTTCCTATGTACACAGACTTTTTGTGAATGTTTTCTTTTTTTTCATCATGAATTTGCTGCATATTATTAAGAGATAATGGCAAAATTTCTTCAATATACAATTTGACTAATAGTGTTCTAATGACTGATATTTATTTCAAAAGTTGTGTACCATGAATTTAAAGAACTTAATATATGCAAAGCTTTTAGAGCGGAGCCTGGTTCATAATTGGCACAAAATGGCATGTGGTGCAATTAAATGTGTTAATATATCTAAATTGCTTTAATAAAAGTGTGATACATATTAAGTAGATAATAAGAATATATTAAAGAAACTGTAACCACATACCAACACAATAATCATCATAAAAGTGTTCCTTATATTATTATCATTCTTTTACATTTGTAAATTTAGGATCTCTTTGATGATATTGGCATTGATGAATCTTTTAACAAATAGAAAGTTTATAGCAGAAAAATCATTGTCAATTCAGAAAAACAGACAGTAAAACCATTACAAGTCATACCACAACCAAACTGTCAAATTGCTAATTATAAATTATTTTTTTAAACTATGTAAAGAATACAGTCTAATATTCTCAGTCTTTATATATTTGGTGGATTAAAATATCTACATCTTTTAGTCCCACTTTGATTTTAACAGTTGATTATACTTTGCTACAAAAATGAACTCATAAAAATTTATAAAGTGAGGCTTTAAATAATGAAATAATTATAAAATAAAAGTCATAGTAAGACTGTCCTAAGCTAGAAAGAGATTGACATTCAAAACAAGAAACATAATCAGCAATTAAAATTTTTGTCATCTTTAAAAGTAACTATTTTAATTAGGTCTTTTAAACTATCTAGAAGCCTAATGTAGCTTTCTCTGTTTAAGTCCTATGGCCAAATGATCAATTTATTCATTCAGAGCAACACTTTTAACATAAGAGTGTGTGTGTGTGTGTTTTCATATTAGAACTATAGATAGATTTTGAAGTATTCTCTGAGAGGTGTGAATGCAAAATCTACCACGACTGACACAAATGTGCAATAAATATTTGTTCATTATATTTCTGATTTTCCATTATAGCTCATCATATTCTACTATGTTTAAATTATTTATTTATTATTCAAGACTCCTCATGATGAATCACAAATATTCAAAATAGGAGTCATATATTCAGTACTTATGAGCAAATGATGTGCAATTAAAAAATCTTTCTGTTTTACATGCACACACACACACACACACAAATCTTAATTACTGATATCTCTACATGTAGATCCATAGAAAACCCTATCTTTAAAGCCAAGGACTTTTTAACCTGTCTTTTTTATTTATTTAATTTTTTAAAGATTGCCACCTGGGCTAACAAGTGTTGCCAATCTTCCTTTTTTTTTTTTCTGCTTTATTTCCCAAACCACCCCCTCCCCGGTACATAGTTGTATATCTTAGCTGCAGGTCCTTCTAGTTGTGGGATGTGGGACGCCGCCTCAACGTGGCCTGGTGAGCAGTGCCATGTCCAAGCCCAGGATCCAAACCCTGGGCCGCTGCAGCAGAGCACGCGAACTTAACCATTCAGCCACGGAGCCGACCCCCTGTCTTTTTCAATAACAAAAAAATATGGTATCTTATTTTGGATCTTGGATTAGATAAAACAAATTAGTGAGACCTTTAAAAAATGTGAACAGAGTCTATCCATGAAATTATAGGACTATCAATTTGGGATTTTGATAATTGTTCTATGGTTTTGTAAGATTTTCCTTGTTTTTAAAATATATTTATTGTAGTATTTAAAGTATGGTTTATATAAATACAAACACGTAGGTATACAGGTATGCCAATATTAGTGAGAGAGAGAGAGGAGGGAGAGAGAAGACAGGGGAATGAATTATGAAATTAATTCAGCAAATATCACACATTATTTGGGGAATCTATGTATAATGCCTATTCAGAAATTATTTTTGAACTTTAAAAATATGACTTTTTCACAATAAAATATTTTGTAATTGAGACTTGTTCAATGCTATAACTTAAAAAGAATAAGTATTTCATAATATGGTTCATGTTTTTATCAATTAAATAATAATGAACACACAAAACTCACTCATAAAATTCCATAGCAATACAAGGAACCCAATCAATACACTTGTAAATGAAAAGTGACATATACCCTATACTCAATGAAAATTTTAACCAATTAAAATGCCTTTTTATAACTTACATATGTTCAATCCCCTAACTAACCTTTTCTCTGTCTCTAGTGTTAGCTGCTTTTAGATTTATGTATCTTTTGATGTGCTTACCCTATACCAAATGTTCTAGGACAAATTATTTACAAATGTCAATGTTCCAATTTAGATCAGGTAATGTTTTAATTTAAGTCAGATTTACTTTTCATTTATTTTCCCTTGTGCCTCTACATTCATATTGCAAAGATTAGATTCAAGTTTTAAATTAAAACAAAAAAGAGAAAGAGCAAACTATGAGATATTGATTAAACCAGTGAAGTGGTCTGTTGAAAGTACACCATGCACAATTAGCTGCAGCAAGTTAATTTAATTCACTCAGTATTTTTTTATATTTGTTTTTCTGTGCTTTTCACATAAGGCACTTTAAGTAAAATCAGTTAAAAATAGAAACTATATAGCTGTGCATAAAACAAACTTGGAATCTAGAATTAACTGAGACTCGATACTTGATTTGTATCCCAGTCAATGACAATATTTGATATAGAGACGAGAGATGATTTTGTTGTAAAAGAAGGGAGAATACTACTATAATTTTTACTGATTTATTTTGTAATGGGTTAGTCTAATTTGCCACCTTTTCCCTCATAGATCCATCTATCCTTAAAAACCTTAACAGCAGACCAACAAGTTTTCTTGGGAGAAATTTACCAATGATATCATCACACTCAGGAAGAACTTCTTTCTCTGGAATCTTATTTCATTGTTGCTTCCATAGCTCTCAAACATAATTAACCTTGTGGGGTTTTTTTTGTAATTTACTTGATATTTCTGTGTGGCAACAGAATCACCAACTTGCTTCTGCCTACTATACCCTTTTCAGAAATAAAGTCCAATTACATTTCATGTATATTTGAGATAAAATCTATCATTGTGTTTTTTTCCCATTTCATCTCCCTGTTATTTATCATTGTACTCTGATCTTTTGTTGAATTCTATCCAGCCCCACCATTTGCTTTGTATTTATGTTTTTCTTTGCAATTATTTTATTGTTTTATCTAAAAATCACTAGGTGTACTTTGATGAAAGGCAAATATACATTTCTGAGAAAGTGGAAAGTCCTTGGAACACTTCATCTACATATAGCACACCTTTGAGTTATATGTTATTTTTATGTATGTTTTAATTGTTTGCATATGCTATCTCCACCAGACATTATTATTACTTTAACATGGTAAATATTTATTTACATTTGCTCACATATGTGGCTCACTTTGCTCCTGAAGAATTATCTACGTCAGCTTCGCATTTACCCTCCTCCCATCCCATCACATCTCACTCCAAACTATGTTATGCTTCTTATCACACATGAACATGTACTCATTACCCAGACTGCCTGTGTCCAAATTCTGACTATTTAATAGCCATTTGAATTTGCATAACATGCTTAGAGTTTTATGCTATTAAATTTTCGTTGTGTATGAGTGTTACAATCATGGTATGTACTTCGTATCTCATTCTAACAATTAAATGAATTAATATGTCTAATGCACTTAGAATAACCCCTACAAATATTGACTATTATGCTTGTGTTGTCTATTTTTATCACCTCCAATGAAACAGTTCCTGCTAAGGACAATAGTACTAAACATGACATCCATTTAACAATCTTCATCTTCTCAGCAGCATTTAACACTGTGGCTACTGCATCATTTTTGATACACATGTTTTTAAGCTTTTCTAACCCATTTTCTCTTACTCTTTGGTTGCTATTTCCGTATTTCCTTTACAGAATCATTGTATTCTTCCCCAACACTGATTAAATTCCTGAAGTTTCTGTCTTTGTCTCTCTTCTCAATATATTGCCTAAGAAATATATTTGCCTAAGCATTCATATTTATGCCCTCATGTTTAATTACCACATAATTTATTTATACTTCCTAGATATATCACCTCTATTCCAGACATATATATCCAAATGCCTGCTTGGCTTCTCTCTTTTGAGATCTCAAAAGTATGTCAATCATCAAAGTTTCCTCTTCCCACACAAATAAGCTGAATTTTCTTCCAGATATTCAGCAATACCACAATTAACAATACAGTTATGTGATACTAACAATTTGATGACATCTTTAACTTACCCTCACTATCCATATCTAACTTATCACCAAGTCATCTCAATAGAACCTTCTGAATACGTCTCAAATAACACAGGTTTCTCTGGATCCCTGAGCACTTCTCTATCCCAACAGAAATTTATATTTCCCATACCAATCTACAATGACAGACTCTAGATAATATTTATTGTCCTTCTTGTCCCCTATCAATCTAATGTCCACACAGAGGCAAAAGTCATTAATTTAGATATCCGCACAAGATAACTGCTATCATTAATATTTTTAATTACTTCATATTGCTCTGTTAACAAAGAAAAACAAACTTAAGATGCTTTTATCTTCTTGTACTGACCTCTACTCATCTTCACCTTGCAACAAACACACCTTTTTGTTCTCACCATTCCAAATATATTAGCTATTTAATTCCTATAGGGTACCATGTTCTGTCCTATCACAGAGTCCTTGCACATGTTGCTCTGCCCTGTGTGGAAATATCTTCTCCTTTTGCCACATTTGAGCCTATTCATCCTTAAAATTCAGAGTATTTTCTTTCACTATGACTTTTCATACCTGCTTGACTTGTTCAAATTGTCTTACTGTAAAACTTCCTGTCACCATGTATCTCTCCATAGCACTTATCATAGTTTGACGCATGCATTTATTGTATGGCTCTTTATTTTCATGTATTTCTGCATACTTCATGGAGACAAAAAAGGCATCTGATTTTCCCATCTTTGGTCTTCACTGCCTAGTATTAACAAAGGCTGATAATGTTTATTAGATCCTGAATATGTATTATAAGTTCAACTCAAATTAAGATTCACCAAGTTATAAGTGAGAGAGAAGACAATGGGTTGAATTGTATCACCACAGAACAGAAAGCAAAAAATATCCTGACATTTAATAAACTGTTGGGAGAAGATAGACCCACAAAGGATATTTTGATAAGACACGATACAAGAAAGAAAAAGGAAAAAAAAAATGGTGATTACCTCAATAAAGTAGAGGACTTTAAAGAACCTGGGAATATAGTATGCAGTGGTCATGAGATGTTGAGAAGTCCAAAACATTTTCAATGAAATTAGCAATATAAAAATACTTGGCTACCTTAATGAGAGAATTATGCAATGCTATTGTATAAATAATCTTATATGAGTTTGATTACTAAGTAGGAGATACTAAGGGAAATGTAGTCTCCTATTTATGAATATTATCAGTGAAGAGAAATCATGTAAAAGCTAAATAAAGATGAGAAATTTACTAGTGCCATTTGAGATGTTCTATTTTTAGATTAAATGAAAGGTAACTGGAGATGAGTTTGATGTTAAAGAAAGAAGAATGATTCTGGAGCCTAGACCTTGAAGAGAGAAGAGAAAACACAAGCTAAACAGAATTAAGGAACACGAGTGTGAGTACAAAAATGGATACTTTCTTATAACCAGAGCAAAAACAATGAAAATTATATGATGGTGGAAGTGAGTAATTAAAAATTAAGTTGGATGTATATGTCAAGAAAAGGAATTGAGTAAGTGTTACTTAATGCTATTGACTTTCTACAAATTAGCAAGCATATTTCTATACAATAATGAGAACAGAATGAGATGAGAATGAGTTCTTTTTTTTTTGTTGAGGAAGATTAGCCCTGAGCTAATTGCTGCCAATCCTCCTCTTTTCGCTGAGGAAGACTGGCCCTGAGCTAACATCCATGCCCATCTTCCTCTAGGTTATATGTAGCATGCCTACCACAGCATGACATGCCAAGTGGTGTCATGTCCTCACCTGGGATCCAAACCGGTGAACTCCAGGCCACCGAAGTGGAATGTGTGCACTTAACCGCTGCGCCACTGGGCCGGCCCCTAGAGAATGAGTTCTTGAGGTTGAGATTTTAAGATTAAGTTAAAAATTTGGATTAGATGAGGGGAAGTTTTAGCAAAAGTTAAGTAGTGATGCAAAATCTTCGTTGAATACTGAGGACTCAAAAGAAGTAAGAAAACATCAATTTATAATGTCACTTAGTTTTAGAGAGAAAGAGGGAGATAATTCATTGTATTGTGCTTTACTTTATTGTGCTACATAGATACTGCTTTTTTTACAAGACCCACCACTAGCAAAAAGATTACAACTCGCTGAAGACTCAGATGAGAGTTAGCATTTTTTAGCAATAAAATGGGTTTTTTTGATGAGGAAGATTGTCCCTGAGCTAACATCCATGCCAATCTTCCTCTGTTTTGTATGTGGGACACTGCCACAGCATGGCTTGATGAGCAGTGTGTAGGTCTGCGCCTGGGATCCAGGATCCGAACCTGTGAACCTCCTGTCGCTGAAGTGGAGCACGCAAACTTAACCACTATGCCACTGGTCCAGCACCAATAAATTGTTTCTTAATTAAGGTATGTACATTGTTTTATTTAGACATGCTATTTCACACCTAATATAAACATAACTTTTATATGCACTGGAAAACCAAAAGCTTTGTGTGACTTGCTTTCTTGCAGTATTCGCTTTATTGCACTGGTCTGGAGCCAAACCCGCAATATCCACACACACACACCCACATACACAATTATATATAAATAAACATTTTCCACTTGTTTATCTATTTATGAATTTATGAATTTAGCTACATATTTGTTTATTGTTGATTTGTGCTTTTTTTGTTGTTATACTAGGAATAGTGTTTATAGGAACAGAGACGGCCATATTTCAATTGATCTAGAGCTGAAGTGTTTTATAGCAGAGAAAATAAGTCTATAACGGTAAAATGGAGAGAGAATAACGTAAGGTGAGTAGAATAAAAGGTGATGAAAGTGGCTGTATAGTTAATTTGCTAAGTGTCCAGGCAGTAGCCTCTCCCACCTCCTTTCCAGCTCGAGTCTTCTTTTTCTCCAGGAATCTGTTTTATTCCTCTTTCATTTCTCTTTCTTCTTCACTATATTGCTCTCACTAAAAGAGAAAGAGAATGAGAAACAGAGAGAGAGAAACAGAGTAAGGAGTGAAAGAGGTGAATAACCTGTTTAGAGGAAATGTACAAACATTAAAGATCAGAAATTTTTACATGTCGAGCGATTGAAAGCACCATTTTGAATTCAAGTGCAACTGTGGTCATATTGATAAAACATGGGGATAATAATGGGGGAGGGGCACAGGGAATGAATGAAGAGTTAGAGGACTTGCAGGTGTTGTAAAACAGTTATAGTAAACTAACAGAAGTTGATATTTTACAATCATTTAAAATCATAAATTATTTTAAACACTGCAGCATATTCTGGAGCCATATCTATGAAAAAGACAAAAATTTCTTGATTACTGGTTTTTATTTCCTCTTTCTTTAGAATGGCATATAACCTGCAAGAGGAGTTAGTCAAGAATATTCAAACTGATATATTTGGAAGCATTTCGATAATGTGGTAAAGAAGAGATTATTGAGAATAATAGTCTCTGAAAATTCTTACTTAATATAGATTTTAGTAGGTCGATAGAAAAGATAAAATGAAGGAGATAAATGAAGGAAATAAAGAAAGGAAGAAGAGAAAGAGTATTTTAAAATCTCAGAAAAATAATAAGGGTAGATAATAGAGGGGGCAAATAATTACAATTGAAATATGTAAAATATCAGTTTTACATTCAGTTACCTATAAATTAGACAAATTGGTGTGTATATAGGATATGCCACCTGTTAACAAATGTTTGGTATTCAATGTAAGCTAGCTGGGGATTGCTAGTAGAGGTGTCTGGTTAAAGTGAGGAGTAATAGTGAAAAAAGCAAGAGAGTCATTGAAAGGAAGAGATTAAGAGCACAACACACTTTTCTCCCGTCCTTTACTCCTCCATGTTTAACTTCATCACAGTTTAAATATATATCCAAAGCTATTCAATTGACTGGGCTTTTTAGGTTTAGAATGGAGATTCTGGTTATTCTACCATAGTGAGCTTCTCCATTTCCACTTATGGGTCTTAGCTACTCTGAACTCTATGGGTCAGACATGATCATTGGAGAGAATTGATAATCAAATGTTTGTCTTTTATCATTATGATAAAAGGTTACTCAGCATTGATTTTTCCAAAAAAAAATTATACTGTTGATTAAACTAACTTTCTTTCCTTTAATCTCACTGTCTGGTTGTTTAGTGAATTGTTCGGTTTTCCCTGTAGGTGTGCTCTTGTTTTGTTGTTGTTGCTTATGGTAGCGGAGGTTGGTTAGTTGGTCAGTTTTGCTTATACAGACTGAACTTAAATAGAAGTTAAGAATAATCATTTAAAATTTTGGCATTTAAAAAATATAAAAATGAATATGAGTGGCTGGCCAGGTGCTGTAGTGTTTAAGTTCGCACACTCTGCTTCCGCGGCCCAAGGTTTGCCGGTTTGAAACCTGAGTGTGGACCTAGCACCAGTTATCAAGCCATGCTGTGGCAGGAGTCCCACATACAAAGTAGAGGAGGATGTGCACAGATGTTAGCTTGAGGCCAATCTTCCTCAGCAAAAAGAAGAGGATTGGTGGTGGATGTTAGCTCAGGACTAATCTTCCTCAAAAAGAGAAAAGGAATGTAGAGTGGAGCAACATTTTCTAAAATATTCAACAGGAAACATTCAGAAGTAAATATTGTTTATATCATTAAATTAGTTCTATCACACCCATTTGATCATATATTTTGTTATTGCAAAGCATTTATAAATCCTCTGAATCTACCTTTTATTGTGCCATATTCTTTATGTAGAGATCAACTGATTGCATGATCACGTGGAGAACTTTTTCAGTGACAAGGTTTGTTTATCAGGTAACTCAAATTTAATAAAACTCAAGAAATATAGGAATAAAAAAAGAATTATGAAATAGAAAATGAAATCACTAATCATTGTCCAAAGATGACCAGAAAAAAAGACAAGAGAATTGTAATGAAGCTAAGATAAAAACTCCATGCAGCTCATTAACTGCAGGGCCCAGAGGCAGCATATGTGTATTCATTAAGAAAGAGACAATAAGTCATATATCAGCAATGCTCAGTAAGCAGTATGGAATATGTGTGCAGTTTTCTGTGTAGACACAAAGGAAGTAATGTACATCATCACTTGATTGTAATGATTTTTAAAATTATTGAGCTATCAAGTAATACCACTCCTATTTAAAATAATGTAAAATAATTGGCTTGGTTCAGTGGCATTTCAAACTATTATACCGTATTTATATTATGATGTCTTAATGAATAGAACGCGGATGATCAGGAAAACTATATGCCCCTTTACTCAAAATGAGTGGCAATAATTCATGAAAAACCAGCGAGAATGAAGTTGAAAGCCACATTTTTATAGTGATCAAAATAATCCATATTAACATGAGAAGAAATTGTTATACTAGTCATATACTTTATATGTACCTGTGCAATTTTTTTCTGTAACTCTTTAATAAAATAAGGAATAAATATATATGGGATATTTTCTCTGAGCTAGAGAAATCAATAGGCGTAAAACAGTCATGCACTCAAGAACATTTCCATCTAGTTGTGTAGGTACAATAGAAGCCAATATTATTTTTAATTATAAGGAATAGATGACTTTAGAAAATGGTAGAAGATATATCACTGGACAGTATGCATATAGTTTACCATTGATGAATTGTACTGATGATTTTTATGCAACCTTTAAGTGACAGGAGGTTTAAGCACTGGTGGAGATGTATTAGGAAGGTTTAATGGAATGGATGGGATTTGTTTGCAAGCTTTCAAAACATAAGTTGCCTTTTGAATTGGAACAGTGTTTAGATAGATGAGACAGCCTAATGGGAAAAGCTCAGAGACAGAAAAGTTCACATTGTATTCCAGATAGTTAAGTAAATCTACTGCTTAGTGTTGAAGGAAGTAGTGGGCAATGGAACTGGACATTTATTTTATGGCTTTCTTTTGTGTTGAGCATGTTAATCATTTTCTAGATTTTATAACATGTTGCTCTAGATACTTTTTTGGCTCCTACAGTGTCACAAAATTCAACTATAGTAGTATTGCATTATCCTTTTCCTAGAACATTCTGTTCAATGTAGTATTCTATAAAAGAAAATCAAAGCCAACTATAGATTAATTTATTATTGGTTTGATATTTATGAGCTGTCATTTTGATAGATACTGTAAGTATACAAATAGTGTGACTCAATAAATTCAAAGTGTGCTCACGTTAGAGCGGAACACACGGGAGTAGTAGGTCAACTGTGAATCAGTGACGCTTTCAGAGATGAGCTGCCGCATGATCAGGGTCTCCATAGATAAGTATCTATTTACCAAGCAAGAGATATTAACAAGGGTACATTCACAGCACTAGTCAGTGACTGAAAATGGAAAGAGGATTAAAAGTGTCCCCAAAGATAACCGCACTACTTGGAGATTGGAGAAATACAGTGTCATTGAGTAAAGGGAGTTAGTTTTTGGAAATAATTTCCTTTTATTTATGTTTTAAGTAGAAATGAAACAAAGATACATGAAATTCCTCATTCAAACGCCAAGTAATGAACTGTTTGTATGTTGTCAAATAATGTTATCTGGGCTTTATATTGAAAATTTTTTGATGAGCATAAATATATGCAAATATAACCCATATCTACTTAGCTGCATTAACTTATATGTCAAGGTTTGGGTGAAATAAATAAATAACATCATTTGCTAACAGAAGATTTCCTAACAACATCCCTCCTCACATGCTATACACATCCCCCTTAAAACCTAGCTTGGTTCTCTTTTCCTATCTTTCGTATACCATAAACATTTGATCAAATTAATGTCCTAGTTGGTAATTATATGTACATTTAATTTTTTTATTAATGCCTATCTTTTACATTCTAAACTCCAAGAAAGAGTAAACTGAGTCTCCTATTTCACACCCATTGAATTACAAAATCTAACAGATAGCCCAACAAAAGGAAGTTCTAAAGTAAAAAGTTGAAGATATATATTATGAAATATTCAATAACAAACTATTAAAATTCATTTCCCACAAATTAAGATAATTCACATATAGCTGCAAAATATTTTTTTTTTACCCAAATTGGTCTTTGAAATATTAGCAATCACTCACAATGAAAGAAAAAAACAAATGACCTTTACATGCAGAAACGTGGATGAATATAAGGCATAAAGTTGAGTGAAAGAAATCAGATGCAAAAGGATACTTTCTATATGATTCTATTTATATGAAGTCCAAAAAAGAATCAAACTAATCTATGGTGATATTAGTCAAAATAGAGTGTACCATGGAGGTAGTTGCTGGCAGGGGACTTGTGGAAATCTTCTGTGATGTTGAAAATTTTTTTGTCTTTATTCTTATTTATCTTAAGCAATACACATGCAAAAATTCAACAAGCTATACATTTCAAATTTGGGTACATATTGTCTATAAGTTACAAGACGATTCTTAAATTAATTTTAAAGAATGAAAGATTACCTTGGATAAACTTGGACATTTTGAATTTCCACAAAAGCATACCTGCTTGAATTTTAATTGATACCTTACTGAATCTAGGGATGATATTGGGACAGAATTGGCATATTTTACAATATTGGACAGAATTGATATTTAAAAATATATTAAAAACTTATGGTTATTTTCTCTAATCAATGCACATATGTTACTCTAGTTATTTAGATTTTCTTTAATTTGCTAAATAATGGCCTGTTATTTGCTGTCTAGAAATCTTGCTCATCTTTTGCTATTATTTAGAAATTTTTTAATGCTTTTGATGTAATTGTAAATGGCATTTTTTTCTCAAAAGTTTATGTTCTAATTGCTTACTGTTGTTGGATATCAGTAACGTTTATTTTTATATTGATTTTAGGCATGAATTTAATTATATTATTGGATATTATACATATAAAATCATACCACTTGCAAATACAAAAAGTTTATTTATATTTCTTAAACTTTTTATTTTCTTTTATCTTATTTTGTAGGCAAGGTACTTGATCCCAATCATCGAGGTGGTGATAGGGGAAATGCTTTTCTTGTTTCCAGTTCAGTGGAAAAGATTGAAATATTTGATGATTAATCATTATATACGCTGTAGAGTTTTGTAGATGTGCATTACCAGATTACGAAAGTTCTTTTCATTTTATATTTTGCTGTGTTTTTAGTCATTGCATAGATGTTTGCTGCTTTTTCTGCATCTAATTCATTTTCACAAGGTTGTGTTGATTGCATTGTTTTTGTAATGTTAAGGCAAACTTTATTTCTGTTTCAATTCCATTTGCTCGTGCAATCTAATATGTATAAGGGACTGCTATTGGGGGGAGGAAATTCAGAATCTTTAAGTCTTCCACATAAAAGGAAGTGATCCTTTTATCGTTATGAAACCTCTCTTTATCTCTCATAATGTTTCTTGCTTTAAAATCTACTTTGGTGTACAAAATTTACAGCAGCTTTATTTGGCTAGTGTTTATATGGTATATATTTTGTCCTTTAACTTAAAAAATTGTGTATCCTTATTTTTAAGTTATGTCTCTCTTAAACAGCACACAATTTTTCTTTTCCCCTCTGGGCTTAAATATTGACTTCTTGATGGAGTTACTTGGTCTCTTTTGCAGTGCAATGTAATCACTGATGCATTTGGGTTTCTAAGTCATCTTGTCATTCATGCTCCATTTGTTCCACTCTTTTCTATTCCTCTGCCTCTCCTCTTTGGTCATTTATTAAACTAATCATGTTTGTATTATTTTACACATAACTTATTCATTTGTTAATTCTACATTATTGACTATTATTTGAATGTTCGGCCTAGAGATTTGTACATGCATCCTTGTCATATTTTAATTAAAATTATTTTACCATGTACTGATCAATGCAAGAAATTGAAATGTTACCTCTATTTATTTCTCCTCTCTTCCTTCTGATAGTGTTGCTTTGTGTTTTATTCCTATGTATTTTTAAATTCCTCAAGATATTGTGACTATTGGTTTAGACTCTATTAATTTAAATTAATCCACATATTTAACTTTTGTAGTCTATTCATTTTTTCTTGCATCAACATGAAGCAATTTGCATTTGTCTATGACATCGTTTTTATGTTTTCTATTGTAAAGTTATACAAGTGACACATTTTCTTAGTTGCTTTTCTGAAATGTGTTTCTGCTTATGTTTGAAGAGAAATTTTCCTGGGCTTAAAGTTCTATGTTGGCATTATTCTTTTTTCAGCATTTTGATGACATAATTTGATAGACTTCTATTATTTCTGGCTTCTATTGTTTTCACTGATAAGCCAACTACCATTCTTACATTGCTCTTTGCTTTCTAGCTACTTTTAAAATTTTGCTTATTCTGGTATTTCATCCTTTTTCATATAATATGCCAGATGAATTTCCTTTAAATTTGTCTTACTTTGTAAAGCTTCCAGAATCTGAGTTTAATGTCTTTTGTAGATTTTGGAAAATTCTCACCATTATTTCTTTATATAATATTCTACTGATTCTTGTGTCTCCTTTGCAGACTCCAATTACATTTATAATACATTTCAACAAATCATACGTGTGTTGTATACTCTTTGCTATGAACTAAATTGTGTCCTCTCGAAATTCCTATGTTCAAGCCCTAAACTCCCATGTGATGCTATTTTGAGAAAAGGCCTTTGGGAGGTGATTGAGTTGAGATGAGACAATGAGATTGGGACCCTCATCATGGGATTAGTGTCCTTATAAGAAAAGATGCCAGAAAACTTGCTTCTCTGTCTCTCCTCCATGTGAGGGCCAGAAGACCAGAAAGTGTCCATCTGCACACAAGAATAAGACAGTAGCTGGGGAGCCAAATCATCCAGCACCCTGATCTTGGCCTTCCCAGCCTCCGGAACTCTGAGAAATAAATTCCTGTTGTTTAAGCCACTCAGTCTGTGGAATTTTGTTATGGCAGTCCCAGTTAACGAAGAGACTCTTTTAAAAATTTTATCACTTCACTTCCTCGGTGATTTTTTATGGATATTTTCTTCTGGCTTATTTTCTATTTTGTGAAGTATTTCTTATAATTTAAGTATTGTTAAACTTATCCATTGACTTTTAAATTTTACATATTGCTTTTGCCTTTCGACATTGCAATTTTATTCTTTTTTGTAGTTTCAAGTTATCTCATGAATGCCTCTACTGCTATTTAAATTCTTGAATGTAATGATCACTTATTTTAAAGCACAGATCTTATTTATCAGTCTCGTCTGAATCTCATTCTACTGTTTTATGCTCTTGAATTGTTATCCATGTTTTATTTTTCTGAAAACCTCATTATTTTTTATTGAATGCTGACTGCTTTCAAAGTAAAACCTTAGGTATAAGTTGTGGCTCTGCTGAAGTTATCTTCTTCCAGAAGAAGTTAACATTGCCTTTGGAAGATAGTTAAATTTGACTAGATCATCTTAAACCAGTTTGAATTGAGCTCTCATTGGAGCTTGGTTTTGCTGTAAGTGAGGACTTGTCTAGTTCTTTATTTCTCTTTTTTTTTTGAGGAAGATTAGCCCTGAGTTAACATCTGCTGCCAATCCTACTCTTTTGCTGAGGAAGACTGGCCCTGAGCTAACATCTGTGCCCTTCTTCCTCTATTTTATGCGGGATGCCTGCCACAGCATTCGCACCAGGGACCCGAACCGGCAAACCCCCGACCACTGAAGGTGAGCATAGGAACTTAACCACTATGCCACCAGTCGGCCCCTGGACTTCTCTATTTCTGATTAACCCTCACTACTATGATGCAGACTTTAGAAGGGTCCCTAAAAAGAGGCTGTGATGATTAACCAAGCCCCTTCTAATTGACGGTTCTAAACTCCAAATTTTGCTGAGGCCCATGAAACTCAGGAGAGCCCAACTTAACTTATAAAATTCTCTTTAACTGCTTTCTTCTTGGATTCCTCCTATTTCAGTTGTAGCTCTTTGGATGGGCCATTGCATCAAGAGAAAAACCATTGATAAAAACAGAGCTCATCTCTCTGGGTTTGCATCTCCCTGGGATCTTGCCCAACAGTCCATTGCTTTGGGAACCTGGAAGAACATTTTGTTCTATACAATCTAGTTCACCCTGGCTGAACATGGAATTCTTCTTCATAATCATAAAAGGAAAAAAAAATCACTCTTCCTGAAATTGTCCTAATATATCAGAGAGTGAATATTTAAATATATGACAAAATAAAACAAACATCACATGTTGATTTTTTCTCACTTGCAGTTCAAAAAAAGTCTAATAGCAAATTCATATGTATGATGTAAGAAAAACATAGCAGCAATAATAACAGTAAAACATGCACTAAAGTAATAATTGCCATGTCTCTGGGTCTTTACATTTTTGTTATTGCCTGGATCTAGACTGTGCATCTCTTTCAGCTCTTCGTACCATGGCTTTATACGTATTTCTGAGATTACCATAAATGCCATAATATTTTGTGTTTCCTATAATATCACCTTCTGGAAAGTTAACTCTTCCCTGTGTGCCTCTACTATTGCATTTATCAGAGCTAGCTCATTGTAGTCCTGTGTTTTTGCTAGATGATGAATTCCTCTAGAGAAGAAAATTTGTCTTATCCATCAGAATTGCACAGACATCTATCACAGCGAAAAATCAGGCACTCAATATAATCGCTGATTCTTAATGCAGGATCCATAGACAACAGTCAAAACGTCCATAGGTAGAGAATAGTGTGCCCATGATCTTGGAGGGAAAAATAAAATCATAGAAAAGTAGAGGCTGGCCCAGTGGTGTAGTGGTTAAGTTCGCACAGTCTGCTTCAGTGGCCCGGGGTGTGCAGGTTCAGATCCTGGTTGTGAACCTACACACTGCTTGTCAAGCCATGCTGTGGTGGAGTCCTTCTTACAAAATAGAGGAAGATTGGCATAGATGTTAGCTCAGCAACAGTCTTCCTCAAGCAAAAAGAGGAAGATTGGCAACAGAGGTTAGCTCAGGGCAAACATTCCTCACTCCCCCAAAAATAGAAGAGAAAAGTCGAAGTCACATACCAGGTAGTTTTCTCCCTCTTTCTGCAAAGATATATAAAAATGCTGGTCCAATATTCCTCAGATCTTATGTTCTTAATTCAAGAAAATATTTAACTGCATTAGCACTTAATAATAGGAAATTGTATTCAATTAAACTGTGAACTGAGAAAAATTATTTGATTTAGTAATAACATAAGGATGACTCTATTTCCTTAATCTATTTGTATTTTCCAATTAGATCATAATCATGCAAATCCAAAAACTTGCATAAAATAGCATTATTTACATGTAAAGTTAAAATTTTTCTTATTGAATGAAAGCATAAATATATTCCCAGTTCTATCACAATAATTATAGAAATTTCAATATTTCACATCAAATATGAATAAAATTGTGACTTTGAAATAACACATTGAATTACACATATTTTAATCAGACCACAATTCAGTGTATTCAAATTAGATCATACAGAAAGTGTAATCGGAAACTGATCAAGAAAAAACTTACTTCAAAAGGCAATTTTCTTTCAACTTTTATATAGAAGAAAAAGGAAAGGAAGAAAGAAAGTAGAAGAATGGAAAAAATATGTAAATATTTTCTTAATTATTTACAGTATATTGTAACTTTACTATCACTATTCAAAGCCTATATCTGCTGAAATCCTTTATTATAGAACATACCTTACTGTAGAACAGAACTTTTTTCTAGAATCAATTTCATTTATTAGTGGGTTAATAAGGAGCTTATTAGCATTTTCTGTTCCTTTGAGGAATTCTTAAGAACAAAGACATAATGGTGATGAAAAACTTTACTAAGTCAAAAAGGACAAGAACTAAGATTCATGTACAGAAAATATTTCTCAAAGATATTAAAATTCCAATGCACACTATGCTTATATGTAAAGCCCAAGGCTGAATTGTTGCACGTAAAGTCCCTTTTCCTATTAAATATCTTATCTACAAATTGGATATGGTCATGTGTCACATAAATTTTTGAATAAGAAGCTGGATTGTCAATTTTATCAAAGTTCCATCTGATTATAGTGCATAGTAGCTTGAAGTAGAGGCCTTTGGGGGCCCTGCTTCCCCTAATAGAGATATCGATAAATTATAAGCTTGCTTGCTGCAGAACCCATAAGTTATCCAGTAGTCATTTCTGTAACAGAAGCAATGGAATAGAAATGAGATTTCACAACTCAAGCACTTTTTTTGGATTTCACGACTTGAGCACCTGTAATCACACAGGTGATTACACTGTGTGAGGAAACTCATGAAAATGAACAATCAAATCAATTTGTTAATTAATTGTCGAAAGTCAAAAAAATCCCCAACCTGGTCACAGGTCAAATTGCCCATGTGACATATTCATAACTAATCCCTTACAAACATGTCCAGATCCATCGTGCTTGCCTTCTGCCCATAAGTGCATAATCCTTGGAGCTGAGCTAGGAGCCTGGGGAGGGTTTATCTTCCCAAATAATAAAAAGACTCAGAATAAAGACAATTTGGGTCTTTCTGATCTATTTTGGCCAGAATTGTGAACATAAGGCCTAGAGGTACAGAAGACTTCAGCAACATGAGAATAAAGTCCTATGCCAATGACTGAAGGAAGTAGTTGCTTGATAGCAATGTTGAGCTGCGATACCAGGTCCAAACTCTTCTTGTCATGCAATATAAATAAGCCCATTATCCGCTATGGTTATCCTTAGTGGATTAGATTTCTAACATGTGCTTTAAACATTCACTTCTTACGTATCATCAATAGGTCTTCATATCGATCTTCATAGAAATCTTCTGAATTCCCTAATCGTGCAAATTATAATCCCTGGAATATTGAAGAATTATATTTACTATAATCATGCTATTCCTAAATCTAAATTATATAAAATAACAACAATGCAAATAATACTTTTAATGAAACCCGATACACGTATTTAAGATAACATTTCTTATCATTTTAATTTTCAGCTCTATGCATTAATACAATGGCAAATTTTATAAATAAAAATTACAATTCATATACATTGACATTTATTCCTTTGAGTAATATTAATATCCTCATTACCATTATACACACTTTATTAGTTTGTAACTAATGAACATTATAAATATTAGAAATTTAAGTACATATGATATATAGTCTTATAAGTATCTATTTAAGACAGAAATCAGTATATATATATTTAAGTATATCTAATTTGTTTAGCAGTCTCAAAATATCAAAAAATATTCAATTCAATACATGGTATTTCATGAAATTTTCAGTTAATTTAAAAATTGATCAGTAGTTACAGATGAATACTATTCTTCATTTTACTTCTAGACACTTTAATCAAGCTGCTGGCATGTTGGGATCAATCAATTGTAGCGGTGGTGTTCATTCATCTCTGTCCTGCCATTCATCCCATGGCAGCAAGGAGCACACTGTGTAATTGAATTTGGTTGAAATCTAATATAAGGGCAAACTGTGACACAGTAGTATAATCAGTTTGATTCAAAAACTTGAGCACAGATTTTTGTTTGCTGCTTTTAACGAGAGGAGTAGGATACTCTATAATAGTACCATAAGTGAGAGCTCTGGGGAAAAGGCACACAACATGCCTTAGGACACTCCAAGTGTTCGTGTATTCTCACCTGAAAAATTATGGGTCATTAGAGGAAGAAGATTACCAAGTGCAATACAATATCCATAGAAAATAAAGCAATAAAGCGGAAAGCTTAGAATCTTTTTCAGGATACATAAGTAAGATGATGTCTTAAAATTTTCTCTAACTATTGTTGTGTATTAAGGAAAAGTTACGCGATGCAATAAAGTTCCCTGACTTGAAGAACCTAAAAATTATATCTATACCTATATATCTCTAAATCTATAACAATATCCATATGATTTACATATAATTTGTCTTGGTTGTGTATTTTTAAGTAAATTTTGAAATGTGATCAAAGCTAGCCTGAATGAATGAGAATAATCACCTGGAATTATTATTTTTTTTATATTTCAGGAAAGGAATAAGTTTTCTCCATTCTATTGCCAGTCCAGCTTAGAGTAAATCCTTGGAGAGTTTTTGAAGCTATATAAACCACGTTTTACTCAATAAATTGTTCAATCATACTTTCTTGGTTACATTTATTTTTTTATTTTCAATTTTTAAACGTCATTTCTTACATTACGATAATTTTTCCTTAAACGAGTAATTACATATGTGTTGATCTCAAAAAGATAAAGACTACATTCAGAGATACAAGATATTCAGACAACATGTTTGTGTTACGGGCTAGTTAAAATAGAAAACGGTCATTTTTATCTGGGTTCTTGTTTCCCCACAACTACCTTTACAAAATAAAATAAACCTCAATTAGAATACATTTTCTTGAAGAATAGCCACTGGAATTTCTATTCATCTTTCAGGACTCTACTGTGAAAAAAAATCAAAATCATTTGCCATAAAAGGTAAAAGGAAAAATTATGTCAAATTCATTACCAAAATTTATTGAGCATGTAGTAAAAGTACCTTAATCTGTGAAATGAAGCAATTTCAAATCTCCCCCAATTATCACATTCTATGAGTCTGTGAATATCTATGTAAGTGTTAACTAGCTCGCTCTCTGTTCAGTGATACCTTCTACCCAATCTTTAATGCTTGATTTTTCTTTCTAATTTCATGATACAGTCAACTGACTAAATCATCTTTATCCAGATCAAATAGCATTTTTATTCCAGTCATTCGGTTTTCTTGGAGTCGAAATGAAAAATAGGGCTTACAAGAATATATTTGTATTTGTATTTTTCTAAGAAACCCTATTAAACATGAGTTGTGTCCTCTTTTTTTCCCTCACCTCCTGCCGGATGTGGAAGGAGATTTTGATTGGGAGTAAAAAATGTGGAAGGAAAAATACACCTAGAGTTTGTACCATGTCTTCGCCCGTTAAAAGACTACACTGAAAGCACTGCTTAGTTTTGGAAGTTTGGTTTTTTCTTCTGTTTGCTTTCTTTGGTTTATTTTCCACTTTGATCTGCCTATGAGATCCCCTTTATAAAACAAACAAACATAAAAGATACTACCAAGAATCACTTCACAAGAGCAGTATATTTTCAGTGGGGAGTATATATCAACATCAACTCTGATGAGAATTCAAGTCACATTAGTGTGCAAGGTATTTTTCTGGGACAAAACATACTAAATTAGAAAATATGAACTTCATTGTTCCCAGAAAATAAGTGTAATGACAACTTTCTCTTCATAATGAGTTGATTCATAATATAACTTACTAAATTTTTCCATTAGTTGTGGAAATGCTCCAGTATGAATTAACTCTGATTTCTCTAACTTTGGTTAGTAATATCAAAGGATCATTACTGACTAATTGGATCAAGTTGTTAGTGGATTACTTTGATTTAGAAATGATTGCATGGTTGAATCATCCTGAATTTAGTCCAGATCTCTCTGCAGTGGTTATGTAGCAAATGTATTTCATTGTAGGATTTAACAAAAGTTTTACTCATACAATATTCTCTTTTATTCCATTTTGTACTGATTAAAATAAATTGATTTTATAGAATTATATATTTTTATTAAAATATTTTTATTAAAATATTATATTTTATAGAATTATCTGAGGAAAGACAATAACATAATATGTAGATAATAATGTTAGTTATGAGCCATAAAAGGGAAAGCACTGTGTGAGAGAAACTCTTATGGAATTGTCCCAGTTTGCAATTTTAAAGTCAAAAACAAGTACAATGATATAGGTAAATTTCAAGAAGTAAAAATGCAAGTATTTGAAGCTACAGTAATCTTTGATATAAAATATAAAAGATTAATTCAACTTTATTTGTGGTGAGTACCACACAGTTCTTCAAAATGAGTAGAAACGACAAAACTCCATGTATTTACCTTCAATAGGAATTGGCAGGTTGGTGAAAGCAAAGAGTAGTAGATAACAGCTATAAATTCTAAATTGCTTTTTGAGAATAAAAGATGGAATGGGGGCTGGCTTGGTGGCAAGGTGGCTTAATTCACACACTCTGTTTTGGAGGCCTGGGGTTTGCGGTTTCAGTTCCTGGGCACAGACCTACACATTACCCATCAAGCCATGCTGTGGTGGCGTCCCAAATATAAAATAGAGGAAGACTGGCACAGCTGTTAGCTCAGGGACAATATTCCTCAAGCAAAAAGAGGAAGACTGTCAAGAATTTGTTCACGGCCAATTCTCCTCACCATCTAGCCCCCCAAAAAAGATGGAATGGAATTTATGTCTTTTTGAAATTTATTTACCCAGAGAAGATTCAGAAAATGTGTTTTTCATTCTTTAAAAAAACCCACCATTTTTGTGATCTGCAACTTAATATTGCTAATAAACAGTTGGATAAACTGGAAATGCCAGTCAATTTAAATTCAAATGATTCTAAGACTTGAGAAAATTAAACCTAAGAATGAGCATAGCTTAGTTTCTTCCAAATGACCCATTTTCTGTCTCTTTGCCTAGAAATTAGCAGCATCAATGCAGTGACTTTTTAGGCACTTTTTAGTGTCTTGTTATGCAGAATCCTTCAAGGATTTTGCTGGTATTAGATTGCACATGTGGCTTTCTGTATAAATAAAAGTGTTTGCCAAACTAATCAAATGGGAGCAAGCTTAGTACGCTGGGAGTTGTAAAATTATATTTGAAGGAGTTCACCACGACAATGAATGAAAAATATTTATTTTTATTCCTTTCTCTTCCCTCATTCACAAATTGATATTTGCTCTTTACCATTGATATTTGCTCTTCATTCATTAATAGCACACATATTTTATAATGATGATAACAACACTAGATAATGTTTTGGAAAATTATCAGAAATAGCACAAGCTTAATAATTCAAGATCAAGAAAGCAGATGTTTGTTTTTGGTCCCTTCTTGTTGTCATTTCTTTGTTATTAGTTTCTGTCTCTTGCCACATGTAGTCTAATGTCCCCATGCAACCCAGATTATGCTTTACCTGACATGTATCTCCCCAGCAAATTATATTACCTCAGTGTCTTAAATAATAGAGGAACGTACCAATCTGATAAATGTGTACTAAGATACTGATGATTAGTTACTATTTAATAAAGTATCCTTCAATGTATAGGAGGTTGCATGGTTAAGAAGAATTCCTGAACCAAAGAATTACAAGGTTATAGTAATCACACATCACTGTGATAACTAAGACAGTTCCAAAATATTTCCAATCTGATATGCTCGAAAGTTCCACATTAAAAAGAAAATTAAATTTAAAGTAAGCAGAAGAAAGAAAAAAATGAAGATCAGAATGGAAATCAATGGCTTAAAACCCAAAAACAAGAGAATAAAAATCAATTTTAAAGATCAGTAACATCAATAAGCTGGGTTAATTAGCCAGGTGGATCAAGAAAAAAGAGAGAAAATATAAATTTCCAATCACAGAAACGAAGAGACGGCATGATTATAACTATCAAGAATTAAAAAGACAATAAGAGAACATTATTAGTAATATTATGCTAAGAAATTTGATAACTGATAGGAAATGGACAAACTGCTCAAAAGACAGAAAATGCTAAAACACACTGAAAAAGAAATGGATAACCAAACTGCCCTACATACATTTAGGAAACTTAATCTGTGGTTAAAAGCATTTCCTTAAGGGAAGCCCCAGGCCAGATGGCTTCACTAGTGAATTCTGCCACATTTTTAAGGAAATGATGATACCAATTCTACACAATTTCCTCTAGAAATAAAACAGGAGGGAATTCTCTCAACTTACCTTAGAAGTCCTGTATTACCCTGATAATAAAATCAACAGAGACAATATAAGAAAACAAAACCAAAGACCAATATCTCTCATGAACTCAGGAAAAATTTTTGATAAAATTGTGGCAAATTTAATATAGGAAAATATAAAATTTTAGTCAATCATATCTAGAAACATATAAAAAACATTCAATCATGATAAAATGGATTTCATCTTATAGGGATATAACATTGCTTTAACATTTGAAAATTAACCAATTTTTCAACTCACCATATTAATAGACTAAGAAAGTGACACTATATAGTCATCTCAACATATGCAAAAATTAGAGATAAAATTTAACAGTGATTCTTGATTTAAAAAAGACTATTTGTAAACTCACAACAGAATGGAGATACATAAAGGGCAGCTCTAAAATGCTGACTAATTTTACTTACTGATAAAAACTTAAACTTTTTTTCCTTAATATCAGGAACAGGTCAGGAATATGCATTCTCACCATTTCTATTCCTCATTGTACTGAATGTAATAACCATTTTTACAGAGCAAGAAAAAGAAATATATTAAATACTAATTAGAAAAAAATAAGTAAAATAGCTTTTATTTGTAAACAACTGAAGACTTATAGGAAAAATTCTAAGGACTCTACAAAAGAGTTATTGGAAATAATAAATGAGTTTAGCAAGGTCAAAAGATATCAGATACATCTAAATTATCAATTATATTTCTATATATTACATCAAACGTTAGAAACAAATACACCTCTAAAATAGCATAAAAATGTGATACATTTAGATATAAATTTTACAAAATACATATGCGCCAATCGTTACGTTGAAAGCTACAGAAAAATTCTAAAAGAAATTAAGAAACACATGAAGAAATATACTATAATCACTGAACAGAAGACTCAATTTTGTTAAAAAGTCAATTCTTCCTTTATTGATCTATAGATTCAATGAAATCCCAAGAAAAAAGAGAGAAGACTTTTCTGGTATAAATTTACAATCTAATTCTAAAACATATATGCACCCAAAAATGCCTTAGAATAGCAAAAATAATTTAAAACAAAAACAATTTTGGAGGACTTACACTATCCAACTGCAAGACTTACTATGAAATCATAGTAACCAAGACTGTTTTTCTTGTATCAGGAGAAAAATATTAAAAAAATAAAACAACAAAAAGTCAAAAAGAATTCATACATAGACGATGGACTGATTTTCAACAAAATACCAAGTAATTCAAGTTCAAAGAGAGTGTTTTCAACAAAAGTTTCTGAAACGACTGGATATCCAATACAAAAAAAAAACAAAACCTCACAACACATACTACATAAAAAGTGTCTCAAAATGTTCCTCAGAGCTATGTAAGAACTAAGAGAATACAGCTTCTTTAGGAATAAAAATAGGATAAAATTTTGTGACCTTGGCTTTGGTCAAGATTTCTTAAACAGCATACAAAAAGAAAAGAACCATATAAAAATTGGTCTTCATAAAATGGACTTTTTAAATTACAACTTTTTGCTCTTCAAAGACACTGTTAAGAAAATGAAAATAAAAGCTACATGTTTGCAGTGGATATTTGCAAATCATGTATCTGATACAGGACTTGTATCCAGATTAAATAAAGAGCTCTTAAAACTTAATAATAAGACAAAAAGCCCAATTGAAAATGGGCACAAGCTTTATAGTCATTTGTTCCGAGGAGATATCCCACTGGCAAATAAATACATGAAAAAATGTTCAACATCATCAATCAATATTGAATACAAATTAAAACCATAATGTGGGGCCACTATGTACACAGGAAAATGGATAAAATTTAAAATATTGAAAATATCAGTCATTTTCAAGGATGCAGAAGAAATATAATGTTTACATATTGTGACAAGAATGACAAAAAAAAAATAAATCTAAAGCCTCTTTGGAAAACAGTTGAGAAGTTTCTTATAAGGTTAAGCCTACATGTTTCAGATAACCTAGCTGTCCCACTCTTAGGCATTTATCTAAGACTAACAAAAATATGTCAAGACAAAGATCTGTATTCAAATGTTCCTATTCTGAGAACGTTTATTCATAGTAGCCTTAGTTAGAAAAAACAAAAGGAAACGTTAACTTAAGTATTGATTGATAAGCAAATTTTGCATATTCACATAATAAAATATTGCTCAAAATTATATAGAATAAATTACTGTTACACATAGCAACACAAATAAATCTTAAAAGCATTACACTTGCTGAAAGAAGTCTGATACAAAAGACTATATACTGTATGATTCTATTTATAGTAAATTCTGTAAAAGCAAAACCATGTTGACAAAAGCAATTGATTGGTTTCCAGTTGCTAGGTCAGGGGGCAGCAATGGTAATATTCTATACAATGATTATGGTAGTGGGTATGTGACTGCATATATCTGCCAAAATTCTTGGAATTCATCACTTAATATTAGTGAATATCTTGCATGTAAATTATATCTCAATCATGCTATTTGAAAACTAAAGAGAAAAGTTCATAAACTAAACATTATAATTCAAATGCAACGATTGTCAGAACTGATGAAAAAAGCTAAACTCAACTACTTGATACCTTGAAGAAACATGCTTTAAATCTAAAGATAAGATGGATAACAAGAGAGAAGGCATGATTATGTAAATATCAGATAAAATAGTCTTCAAAACATGGGGTATTAAAGACATTGAGAGCAACATTTAATTATGATAGAAGGTCAACTCATTACGGAAATATAGACTTCATATGAAGATTAATATCAGACCTCCAAAATATATGGAAAAAACATGACAAATTGTTCCGCCACAAGCCCAGCTGGGCTAGGACAGCAGGATATCCTACCGAGAGACTGAAGGAAGGACCCAGAGACTGCGAATGAAACATTTAGGTTTACTGGGACTTACTGGCAGGGAGAGTGTCCAATGGCGGCCTGCTGCACAGAAGTGTGCACCTGCAACTGCCCCCTAAGAAAAGCTTGTTTAAGTAGGCAGAGGAACAAAGGCTGCATTCCTGCCAAAGGGCTATCCTTGATATGACCAGCATTCCCAGGAACAGTAGCTCATGTGGAGAGGCTTTGTGTCCCTGTAAGACGCTATGTTCATGTAGGATAAGAGGGGATCCAGGCTGGTCAGGCCCAGATCATTACAAATCCCAGTAGCTGGGCGGCCTGTCCAGAAGGGAGCCAGAAGGACACGTGGTTGCTATGGGCCTGAGGGTTTTCTGCTGAGCAAGCAAGGCCCAGGCCCTACACAAATATAAAGGGAGAAATAGCTAATCCAAAGTTATAACTGGAGAGTTTGTCATCCTTTCTCAGCAATTAATAGAACAATGAGACAAACCTGGGCAAACATCTATTTAATTTGAACAGTGCTACCAATCCCTTTGATTTAATTGATATTTATACGACACTAAACATTCTTTTCAGATGCATATAATATGTTCTCCAAGATAGACCATATGCTGGGCCATAAAACCAGTTTCAATAAATTTGAAAGGACCAAAGTGATATGAAGTTACTTGGCCACAGAGGGATTAAATTAGATAACAATAAAATATATAGGAAAACCTAACATATCTGAAAATTTTAAAACACAATTCTAAACAATCAATAGCTTAATAAATGTTCCATTTCTTAGTCTGAGTGGTTTTATAATGTTTAAATTATGCAACATTTAAATATACTTAGCTGTCATGTGTTTTATAATGAAATATTTTTTAAAAGATGGAGTGAATTGGATTACTGGCTTTCTTATTCCCATACTTAACAAAAAAATTCAAATTCAGACAAATTTTATCACTACTAACGTAAGTGGAAGAACCTGGTGATACAATGTGCAAAAAGTTTGGGCCAAGGAATGAAATAAGTTTTCTGTCATAGAGCAACAAAATGCTTAAACCTATTCCTAAGAGCAATGTTGATAAATAAGTTTACATGGATGAAATCTCATTTCAAGGAAATCAAACTGAGAATCTAGAGGCAAGTAAACTAAGAATATAATTGAATAGTTTAAGTAAAAATTCTCAATTATACTCCAGTTCAGAAGATCTTCTATATTATAACAGCATCTCAAAAATACATTGAATAGTCATGAGGTATTGACATATTCCAGACTAATTTCCATATAAGACAATAATCTACAGTACTAGTAGCAAGGACTGATGTTGTAGAAATAGAAAGGAAAGGAGAGAAGTGAGAGGAGGGGAGGAGAGAGCAAGACAGATGGTATGTTAGGTTACTCCAGAGAAACACAACCATATGTATATACACAAATATATTAACACACACATACAAAAACATATAATATGTATATTTATATATCATATGTATGTGTACATACATGTTTGTATATCTATGTCTATGTATCTATCTAGAGAGAGAGAAAGTGAGAGATTATTTTAAGGAATTGGTTTATTATGTGATTGTCGGGACTGGCAGGTCTGAAATCTGCAGGGCACCTGTTAGGCTGGAGACTCAGGGAAGAGTCGATGATGCAAGTGAGAATTCATTTGAATTCTGAATCTATATGAAGGCAGAATTCTTCTTCCTTGGGGTAACCTCATTCTTTTCCCTTAAGGCCTTTAACTCACACAATGGAGGATAATCTGCTTTGCTAAAAGTATGCTGGCTCAATGTTAATCATCTAAAAAATGCCTTTATAGAAACATCTACACTGGTTTTTGACCAAAAACCAGGCATCATACACAGCCTTGAAAAACTGACACGTAAAATTTACCATCACACATGTGAAAGACAAATTCAGTTAAGAGAAAAATAAAATCCAATCAAAAATAGAAGAAAATATTTTCTAATTGCTTTGTGTGGTAGAATAACTTAATAAAATGTACATACATTAAAAATGTTAAATAATGATGTTTTATTAAATATGTTAAATTAAAATAGAAAGATTTTATAGCTAAAAAAGGATTTAAAAAACAATACTATCCATTTAATAATATAAATAACAAGGGAGAGTAAATTCCATGTTGCAAACTAAATTAAAAGCAAGGAGGACAGACTTGAGATAGAGACACAGAGAATATAGAGAAAATATAATCATAATTTAAATAACAAGAGAGGGAGTAAAATATATGGAAGAACCATAAGGACCAATCAACAACACATATATTTACCCCTGGAGTTGAGAAACTAAGTGAATAGAACAGAAAACTTATACTAAGCTAAAATAGGGAAACATTTCCCTGCATTGGAAGCTCCAATGAAACAATGAAATTTCAGACCAGACAATATATCTTATTGTAAGGAAAAAAGTGAAAAAAAATTGATACTAAAATATATCTTCCTTATCCCACCGGTGGTCAAAGATAAAGAATTTTTTCAGGCTTCCACAGAAGTGTAGAAAAAAAAGTAGTCCACCTAAAGTGGAGAAAATCCAGACCTATTTTTTGCTGTTCTATAACCACTTTTAAAGCCAGATAAAGCAAGCACCAACATCCACTGTCTTGAGAGCAAAATATATTATATAAGTTTGCATCATATTTCTGGTTCTCTGACCATTTATCTGGCCAACAGCCACATCTTATCAAGAAACTGAAAATCCTGACACTTGAATATGCGTGAAACTTCCATAGGAAAAAAAAGTCTAATATAAAACATAGCCAAGAAAGTGATCAAACAAATAAAAAAACAAACAAAAAAGAATTGAGGATATGAGTTTCTATTTCAATATACCAATGAGATTTACTTTGTTTATAATTATGGAAAAAGAATAAAAAGTTAAATACCTGTGAATAGGAATTTAGTAATAGATTTGAAAATTAAGATTTATGGGGCAGGGGATAGCTGAGAAAAGGGAAGATAATCACACATTTTTTAACAGCAGCAAAAATATTTATAAAAACTATAAACATAATATTTTGTAGAAATTTAACCTTCAAAAACTTATTTAAGAACTAGTTCTTATGTTAGAGAATATTTAGCTGTTAATATGTTTAGTGATTGTTTTCTTTTAGTATTTATATATTTCTTTTTCTTTATCTTTTTGTTGAGGAAGATTAGCCCTGAGCTAACATCTGTGCCAGTCTTCCTCTATTTTATACCTGGGTCTCTGCCACAGCACGGCTGATGAGTAGTTTAGGTCCATGTCCAAGATCTAAACCTGAGAACCTGGGCCACCAAAGCAAAGCATGTGAAGCTTAACCATTAGGCCACAGGGCTGGCACCACTATTTATATATTTCTCATACAAAAATAAGCATATTTGTTTTAAAATTAATACACTTATCTTAAGAAGCCAAATTTAATACCACCCATTCTATCATATATTAATGAATAAGTAAATACTGTAAAATACCACATTGATTTTGGCAGAGTTGGAAGTTCCTAGAGTCATTCCCTACATGGAAGCAATAATTCAGCTGACAAGCATCATCAAAATCAAATATTTTGAAACCTTAAAATCCAGTCACAGACTTGTAGCATTTAGGGAGTGCTTGATGATAAAAGAAGCAGTAAATTTTGGTTAATGTCAGTCTTTGGTGTAGCAGCTGCCATCTTTTAGGCCTCAGAGCCATGGCAGGTAGCCAAGGGGACTTTGGCCTGCATTCCTGGTGTGGCTTTCTGCTGCCAGGGTGGGCAATAAAGACCTTACCCTCCAAAGATCAGGGTCATGTATTTTGATCTTCCTGGTGGTTCATTGAGGGGCCAGTGCTGGGAATGGCCATTGTTTCTGTCCCCTCAACCTAAAGTAGCATTCCTGGTGGCAGCTGTTAGAGGGAGCTTAAAGAGACAGAACTCTTTTTCTCTCTCGCTGTCTCTCTTTATTACATATAGGCATTCAGGGAAATCCTGTGTTGGGTCACCGGCTGAGCACAGATAGAAAACAGACTAGTAACTGTACAGAAGAAGGAATATAGCCCTTGCAAAAGTAGTTTGGAAAGGTCACCATTTGTTAATGAACTGCTGCAACCTTCCTTGGTAACATAAAAAAACCCAGGGGAAGGAGGAGAATCAGATTTCCAGAGCTACCACATTATATTCTTCAAAATATTCAGTTCTCAATAACAGCAAAACTTAAATCATACAAAGAAACAGGAAAATACAGCCCATTCACAAATTTAAAAAAGAAAAGAAATTAACAGAAAATTTCCCAGAGGAAGCCCAGACATTGGAATACTAGACAAAGACTTTAACTGTTTTAAATATAGTCAGAGGGCTGACAGAACCATGGACAAATAATTAAAGCAAATCAATTAGACGATGTATGAACAAATAGAGAATATTAACAACAAAGGTAGAAATTACAGAAGTGAACTAAATAGAAATTATAGAGCTGAAAAGTACAGTAGATGAAATTTACATTTAGAGGGGTTCAACAACAGATTTGAGCAGATAGAATAAAGAATTGGCAAACTAGAAGAAAGGGCAATTGAAATTACATAGTCTGATAAGCAGGGAAAGAAAGGATGAAGAAAAATGAACAGAGACTAAAGGACCCGTGAAACACCTTCGTGCTCACCAACACATTCATTATGGAAGTTTCATAAGGAGAAGATAGAGAAAGTGGCATTAAAAAAATTGAAGAAATAATGCTCCCAAACTTCCCAAAGTTGATGAAAAACATGAATGTACATATTTGAGATCAGGGAACTTCAAGCAGGATAAAAATCAAAGAGATCCACCCCACCCTGTTACACGTTATAATCAAACTATCCAAAGCCAAAGACCAAAAGGAAATCTTAAAAGTAGCAAGAGAAAAATGACTCAACGTGTACAAGAGAGTCTCAATAAGATTAACACCTTACTTTTCATCATAAACCGTAGAGGCCAGGAAGCAGGAAGACAGATTTAAAGTGCTGAAAGTAAAAACTGTTAACCAAGAATTCTAAATTCAGCAAAACTATCCTACAAATGCAAAAGATAAATTAAGAAATTCCCAGATAAACAAAAGCTAATAGAGTTTGCCGCTACTGGACATGTCTTACAAGGAATGATAAACTGAGTCTTTCAGGCTGAAAGAAGAGGACACTAACTGGTAACTCAAAGCCGTCTGAAGAAAAAAGGTCTCTACTAAAAGGTGACTACACAGGTAAATATAAAAAACTAGTCTGATTGTATTTTTGGCTTGTAATCCCCTGTGTGTTCCTTATATGCTTTAAAACACACAAAATAATAATTATCAATTTATCTTAATTGAAATACAATGCATAAAAGTAATTTTTGACAATAACACAAATTGTAAGTTGTGACAATAACAGCATAAAGCAGGAGAGCAGAGCTGGACAGGAACAGAGTTAACATATGCTATTAAAGTTAAGTTTTTATCATTTCTAACTTGATTGATATAAATTTAGGATGTTAACTGTAATCCCCATGATAACTACCAAGAAAAAAAAAACTACAAATATACAGAAAAAGAAATGAAGGCAGAATCAAAATGGTACAATACAAAAAAATTCAAGCACAAAAGAAGGAAGTATTGACAGAATTGAGGAAAAAAATCATATAGAAAAACACAGAGAAAACAGATAACAAAATGGAAGAAGTAAGTCCTTCATTATCAGTAATTACTTTAAATGCAAATAGATTAAATTTATCATTAAAAGACAGAGATTGGTAGAAGGAACAGAAAAATGATCAATATATATGCTACTTACAAGATACCCACTTTAGGCTTAAAGACATAAATAGATTTAAAGTAAAAGGATGAAAAAGATAGTCCATAAAAATAGTAACCAAAAGAGAGCTGGGGTAGATATAGTAATATCAGACAACATAAATCTTAAGTCAAAAATTGTTACAGGAGACAAAAAGGATGTTATATATTGAAAAAGTATCAGTTCATCAGGAAGACATAACAACTATAAACATATACACATAAAGCAACAGAGTCTCAAAAAGATGAAGATGAAGTGAACGTTGACAGAATTGAAGGGAGAAATAGTTCTACAATAATAGTCCAACAGGCACGTAGAAAGATGTTCATCATCATTGGTCATTAAGGAAATGCAAATCCAACCATAATGAGATGTCACTTCACAACTACTGTGATGGCTTGACAGAAAATAACAAGAATTGGTGAGGATAAGGAGAAATAGGAACATTCGCAAATTGCTAACAGGAATGTAAAATTGTGCAGCCACTGTGGAAAAGAGTTTGGAAGTTCCTCAAAAAGTTAAATATAGAATTACTATCTGACCCAGCAATTCCACTCTTGAGTACATAGTCAACAGAAACGAAAATATATATCCACACTGAATCTTGTAAATTAATGTTTATAACAACACTAGTCACAACAGCCAAAAGGTAGAAATAACCCAAATGTTCATTAGAGGATAAAGGAATTAACAAATTGGTGTGTATACATATAATGGAATACTATTCAATCATAAAAAGGAAGGAAGTACTGATGTATGTCACAACATGGGTGAACCTTAAAAACATCAGGCCAAGTGAAAGAAGCCAAGCAAAAAATATGGTATTTTGTAGATTTCCTGTTTTATGAAATACCCAGAATAGGCAAATTTATTCAGACGGAAAGCTGATTAGTGGTTTCAATGGATGGGGTGGGGAGTGACTACTTATAGGGTATGGAGTACTTTTCTGTAGAGATGAAAGTTTCGGAACTAGAGAGAAGTGGTGGTTGCACAACATTGTGAATGAACTAAATGACACTGCGTTGTACACTTTAAAATGGTTAAATGTATGTTTATGTGTATTTCACCTCAATAAATTTTAACAGGCCTTTACACCACACACACACACAAACATACACAATGAATAAAGACCAACTATCCATCAGTCACTTTATGAATGAAAATAATCTGTCAAAAGTCTTTAGCCTCCTCAAAAATATCCAGGAATATAAGCAGAGAAAGAATCTGCATCCAGCATCTTACCACTATAGCCACGAAAGCGAATTTGTACATTCCATAGGTGTAGTCTGTACTACAACATACAATCACTTAAAAAAGAAAATATGGGGGCCGGCCCGGTGGCACAGTGGTTAAGTTCGCACTTTCCGCTTCTCAGCGGCCCGGGGTTCGCTGGTTCGGATCCAGGGTGGGGACATGGCACTGCTTGGCACGCCATGCTGTGGTAGGCATCGCACATACAATTTACAGGAAGATGGGCCCGGATGTTAGCTCAGGGCTAGGCTTCCTGAAAAAAAAAAAAAAAGAACGAAAAGTAAACATGGGGGGCTGGCCTGGTGGCTCAGTGGCTAAGTTCGCATGTTGTGCTTCGGTGCCCCGGGTTCACCGGTTTGGATCCCGGGTGTAGATGGCGTCCCATATATACAGTAGAGGAAGATCTCATGGATGTTAGCTCAGGGCCAGTCTTCCTCAGAAAAAAAGAGGAGAATTGGAAGTGGATGTTAGCTCAGGGCTAATCTTCCTCAAAAAAATTAAAATTAAAAAAAAAAAAACCTGGGGCCGGCCCAGAGCCAAGTAAAGTTCGTGTGCTCTGCTTCGGTGGCCCAGAGTTTCACCCATTCAGATCCTAAGCACAGACATGGCACCACTCATCAGGCCATGCTGAGGCAGCATTCCACATAGCACAACCAGAGGCACTTCACAGCTAGAATACACAACTATGTACTGGGGGGTCTTTGGGGAAAAGAAGAAAAAAGAAAAAAAAAAACGATTGGCAACACATGATTGAGCACAGGTGTCAATCTTTAAAAACAAACAAACAAACAAAACAAAACAAAACAAATCTCTCTTAGTGATACAAAGAAACTTCCAAAAAGAAAGTGTGAGGGAGAGAAAGAGAGAGAGAAAGACATTTAATTTATTGGTGAATAATAAAAGAAAATCAGATATTTTGAACATAGAAAAGTATGTTCATGGTGTCTAGAACTCTCTGGAATATAGAGCAATGAACGAGTTCCTGCTTTTCTTAAAAGTTGCATCCCATTTTTTAATTATGTTTCTTATATACAAGGCATAAGTTGAGTTAGTTTTGACTCCTTGTGACTAAAAAAGAGCTGAAGAAAAACATCCTTGTTATTAAATGCAATGGCTACCGTTCAGCTTTGTTTTTCTTTACTGAACACATTTTGGAGCACCCACACTGAGCAAGGCATATGGTTGGTTCTAGAGGTGCAGTGCCAAGAAAAGAGAACAGGTATCTTGGAGAGATGATGGTGGTGGTAAAGCAATTAATGAGTAAATACTTTTCTGAGAATGTTAAGATCCATGAAGAAAATAGACTAGAGGGACATGCTAATGGTAGATAAGGTAATGAGAGGAAATCCCCCTCAGAGAAGGGCAATTGATCTGAATTCTGATTGACAAGAAGGAACCCAAAATGAGAATGTACAAAGCAAGAGAATTTCAGACAAGAGGACGACAAATGAAAAGATTATCAGAATATTTTATAAATTTAAGATACTGGAGGAAGCTTTTTGTTTAAAGTACTTTAAATGAGGAAAAGGATCAAGATGAGATTGGAGAGATATACAGGGCCCAATGTATAACACCTTAATATTGACAGTGCTGAAAATTACCTGCCTCCTGTGATACTGGAAAATCTCCCCACCCTTTTGTGTTCCAGGAACCTGCTTTCAGCAAAGAAACACTCTTCCCCAAGTGACTTAGTAAAGACAGATGACAAGGCTAGACACAGCCCTACAAATTCCCATTCTTCGCCTTATAAACATTTAGCTGAACTAGTTGTACATACTGATCAAGTAGCACAAAATGCCCATCAATTTGACTTAATGAAACTTTAGTTAAGCTTTTCTATTTCTTCCAGGTTCCTGAACTTTGACATATATTCAGCCTCAATCCCTCCTGAGAATAGGCTGACATTCTCTAATCTACTGTCTGATCATACCCTTCCTCTGTTCATCCCGCTTGCCTACACCAAGCTCTCTTTAGTCTGGTTCACTCCTCCTTCTCAAAGAAAAACCCTTTTCTGCCTGGCCTCTGAGACATTTGTAGATCTCACAGTCAGAGCTTTTTCCCCCTTGCAATAGCCAGTCTCACCCTATTATAATAATCCTTTTCCCGCTTCTTGCAATAATCCTTTTGAATAAAGTTTTTTCTTATTCAAGTCCTGATTAATTTTTTTACTTAGCAATACCCACAATATGGACTTCAGATTTTTTTTTATTAAGCTCTTGGAAGCCATGGAAGTATGTGAAACAAGAGACATATGTGATTCATGGGGTTTTGAATACATTTCTCTGATTGAGTGATGGAGAAAGACCAGAGCGAGGCAAGAGTGTCACTTTAGGGGACTATTGCGGTAACGGAGACTGGGGTTTGCGGGTTGGGCTGTAGTGGGCACAGTGGGGGAGGAAGGCCTTAGGAATTAATACGGAGGTTGCGAAAATAGGACCTTGCTGATGGATTTAGGGCTGAGTTGTGACAAAAGAGGAATCAAAGTTGATTCTGGGTTCTGGGCAAGAGTAATGGGATAGAAGATGATATTCTTTACTGTGGATAGGAAAGATGGAAGGTGACTGAGCTTTATTTCTAGTGGTGATACCAAGTGGCTTGTTATATTTTTAAATCATGGTGAGCTCAGAGGAAAAGAGAAATCTGGTCAGGGAACACGACTTAGAAAATCCTCAACATAGAGGTTAAATGCTAGCCACGGGACAAAGGAAAGAAGAAAAGTACAGCAGAGAAGAGAATCTATACCCTACTCTAAGGCGCTTCATTTTTCTGTGAAGCTGATGAAAAAGAATCAGCAATGGAGACCGAGAGGCAGCCCACTCTGACATAGGAGGGAAACCAGGTAGCTTAAATGTCATGTCACACAATGGAAAATCTTTGCCATTTATTTCTTTATTTAGTTCTGTTTTTGCAGCGTAAAGCATTCCCAACTACTGTCATCACTAACGCTGAGTATCCTTTCCGTTTCACAGACCTCCCTTTCCTCCTCGTAGTCTTTAATTTCTGATCTTGGATCAGCTGCTACTGACATGTGTTTCAATATGAGGCCCTGCATTTATTTTAAAGTTTACCTAATTTTCTTTTCTATCCGTTAAATGGCCATATTCTATCCTTCACTAGACTGTGAACTTGCAGTGCTCCTCCCTCACTTAATAGGACGTTGCAAATACTTGTACCTTATTAAAATGTAAACAGATGAACAAGTTTAAACGGATGATAAGAAATTCAATTTGTGGCATAGTGAGTTTGAGGCACCCATCATACTCAGGTCAAGATGAAGGGACGGAAAGTTTAAGGTGCTTCAGCCTAAGTCACTGTATAGACTCTCTTAATTAACACAGCTTTTTGAAAGAGAGTTGAGTCTGAGTGTGGTGGCTGAGGAAAGAAATAACACTTTGAAATTCACTTTGGGATAAAGGGAAGAAGAGGATTATCTTCCCGAAAGTTAAACCGTTCCAATTGCAACAGATGGAGCTCTTCAGAATGTATTACTTGGTGTGTACTGTCACTTCCTCTTTAAGACTATTAATATGATTTCATGGGTGGTCAACAAAAAAATCAAAATCCAACAGATAAATATCCAAGACCTGATGCATATTCTCCATAAATATTCAGAGCTCTGACTTTTCAAATTTGCAGTAGAACATGAAATCTTTATCTGTGCTACTTGAATCTTTAGGAAATGCTTGAAATAGGTAAAGTTATAATATATTTATTTTTGTATTTTATTCGTGGTACTTTAAAAATATTTTTGAAAGTTATATTAATACTAAATTATTATGGTGCTCCTTCAGTTCAAACAGCTTTAGAATAATTCTTTACATAGTGAAGTAATAGAAAATTATCATGGCTGTGCTTTAAGAGTGTTTTAAATGGTTTCCATTTATATGTTTTAATACATAAAAATACAAAGCCATATATTATATTGCTTTATATTTATCATAAAGATATTGGTTTTGTAATTGTAATATATATGCATATATATATTATAATTATATACATATAATATATTTAAATACAAAGCTATATAAGTAGAATTTGGAGAATTTTCTTTTTTAGATATCTCACTAAGCTAAAGATGCAAAGTAAACAAATAACCAAAACAAGTTTACCAATCTTTGCTTTTATGTCACATCAGGGAGTGTGATGGGACACTAATATTGAATTGCTTTCATTATACTTGTCAGTTGCAATAGGAAGACCACAAAAAAAGAAGCATCTTTATCTTTGGCCAAAAATCCAGATTTGACGTCATGTTGCTGTTGTTATTGTCAATATTATGCTTATTTTGAAAAACAATTGAATGTAAACCAAATGCACACTTGATTCAATTAAAAATTTCATATTAGCTAATAACAAAAAAAGATTTTTCAAAGGCTTAAGCCTAGTGGAACAACAGAAATCACTCAAAAATCAGAAACACCCCCATCAAATCATGCTCTCTGGAAGCAGGTGAGATTGTTTATGACTTAGAACAGAAAATAAATGAAGAAATGCCTTTTACAAATGGTGTGACCAACTGCAGACCTAGTGACAGTTTTTGAATTTTTCAAAGCTTATCATGTAGGATTTTTTGAAACTCAATAAAAGTAATGGTTTTCCTGGCAGCCAGTTTCTGTTTTCTGCATGTTGTGTACTTGTACACACAATCAAAGAAAAATTCCTCTACTGTAAGACTCATTTAGGAAAAACAAAGCAAAACAACTATTCAGGTTTTTGAAAGGTTGAAGCTTCTTTACTGTGCAAAGATAATAACAAAAACCAATTTTGATTTGCTTTGAACAAATGAGCACCTGCAGTATTTGGCAGTATAAGTGGTCTAATTACTTATTTCAAAAGAAAGGCCATTGTGCTCCATTTCAAATGCATTAACATCAAGTAAAACCAATATTTCTTGACAAAAACTGCCAAGAAAACTAAGACTTCTACCACAAAGATTTAACTTTCCTTCTTGCAAAATGATTTGTTTTAAAGAAAGTGAGAAAACTACGAATTTGTATATCCCAGAGCTTGTGGCATTCAGAGGATAAATTTTGAAACATATGAACGATATTCAGGTAGAAGTTTGATTTCCTGAAAAAAAAATCATTCTCAGATCATTTTGACAGAAACATTGCTTATTTGGGGGTGTATTTGTTGATACAAATATATGTTGTACAACACAAATTTTGATATATGTTGATATAAGCAAATGTTGATACAAATATATCATAATGAAGACATTGTGGAAATTAGTTAAAAATCCTTAACCGACTTGGAGTGGGGAAGGCCTGTAGAGGCAGTTCTCATGCCCTACCACACATCATCAATTAGACCAAACAGGAAGAGAGGTTTACATCTTGGACAGGAAGTAAAACTACTTTACTACTGAAGGAAGCTTTCTCTCACCCAGCAACAGCCCAGCCAATAAGAAACACCACAGCTCAGCTAATGAGAAGCTGTTGGCACACTGAATTGCTACTTTTCTCCGATGGATTTTCACTTAGAACATGCCCCGCTCCTTCCCCTTTTCCTCTATAAAAGCAGTCACCTCCTTTCTTTTCCGGATTTGCCTATGGTTTGCCATAGCATGCACAGCCCAAATTGCAATTCTTTTGGTTATTCCTGAGTGAATTCATTTTGAGATAAAATAACAGGCAAATTTGGTTTTTTAAATTGACAGGAGTATTATAGATGCAGCCCAAGAATCACTGGCTTTTTGCCCAATGTGGTATTCTGAAAGAAAATAATGGAGAACATGAAATTGCCAAGCTTTGGACACATGTTTCTGGTGCTGATATGACAAAAGTCATTTGTCATTAAAAAAAATAACTTTTTAAAAAAGAATAAACCCCTCAAATTCTAAAGAACCTGAAATACCTAAGAACTCTTTTAAAATAAATCTCAACTCATATGATAATTATATGTATATTTGTGTTATTTATAAAGTCATGTAGATAAATTCATTATACAGATATTACCAATAATGCAATTATTGACGTGAGGACATAAATCTCAATCATAAAATACTAAAGAATTTTTGCTTTATTTGACACAAATTGATTTTCACCTAACAAAATAAGCCATGAATTTTTAATTGTTTATTCTGGATTATCTTCATATGTCAGAGTTGGTTTGTAGACTATGTCATAAAAGAATCAGTTGACTATTGTACATGACATAATTTTAGTTCTTATTACAGTAATTGTTATTTATAGTTGTTTGGGAAAGAATTTCCAACTAATTTTTTAAAATAGCAATCCTCTAAGAAAGTAAAATATGTAGAAAAATGGAAATAAATAGTTCAATGTAAAGTAATAATTTACATAAATGGAGTAAAAAAGGTTAATTTTGATGTGACATAAGGAAACTTTTTCAGGTAGCTATGTGAATTTTTCTCAAGTGTGATTCATAATTTTGACTTGATTCTCATGTTTGTGGTACAATAAAAGCTACTGAATTCAAGAAAGCATCAATTAGTCAGATTTTAACCTTTCACTATTTACACTCATGCTGTTTTCCAATTTTTATAAGGTGTTTTTTTCAAATAATCCTTCACTACACTTAAATTTATCAACACAACTCCATTTGATTAGTGCAGATGCTGTGACTAGAAACAAGTTCCAGCTGAATAACAACTTTCTAATGTCTAGATTGCTCAAACAAAGCACAGGAAAAAGTTCTTTCTTTCATCAAAATAAAGTTTTAAATCACCGGACCCTATTTGTTTGACAAGATTACCCTTTGATCTAATTTGTTTTCAGGGTTCATTCAATGCTTCTGTTGAACTGGTCTGGTATTTGAGCTTTTAAAATCTAAATTGTCAACTTTACAATGTGGAAAATAAATCAGTGGTCTCCTCACTAAGTGTTAAGAGCATAGAGTATTGGCCTATTTAAATCATATATTATAGAATAAATTTGCAGTTTTAATTTTGGATTAATTTTGCAAAGTATAATTATGCTGATTTTTGCATTGCAGTTAAAAAAGATTAAGAAATTAAAATTGTTTAATCCTTTTAACTGTCAGTCTTTTTTTTTGGTTGACAGATTAATCTGTCTGACGGAAGACAATTTACTGATTTTAGAAAATGACTAATTCTTTCTGGCTTTCATTCAATTCTATTTTTATTATCTGCCCTAACCAATGAAAACTTAAGATGGTTAAAATGTTTCTGATGACAGTGCCAGATTAAATAGCCAGATCTTGAAAGTCTTTATATCTTGTCAATGAACTCATTTAGATCCATTGACAGGTATATAGAAGAAACTAAATCAGTGATTGATTTGTGAAATATGAGCAATTTCCAGATTTCTTACACCTTTGACAAGTTTCCAGCATAATAGTCTATTATTTTCTTTTGGGAGCAGTGGTTTGTTTTGCAGTCACACACACAAACACACAAAAGATGGAGCTGAACTATCTAAAGTCTTAAAGCATTTTTTTTACAATCTATTTGGTCACTTAAAAACCAGTACACGTTCTGAAACATTTCATATCTCCTTAAAATGCTAGCATGCAATTAGATCTATTTTACATTTGTTCTTTTGGAACAAAAACTTCTAGCACTTCAAGTGTTCCTCAACTTTTGGCTGCATAGCTCCAGTCTCTTTCTCTGTCTTCATATGGTCTTTTTTTCTCTGTTTGTCTCTATTCTATGTGTCTCTTACGGTGGTACTTCTGCTTCAATTTAGGGCCCGCCAGAATATAGAAGAAGATATTGTCTTGACATTCTTAACTAAATGCATCTGCAAAGACCCTTTTTCCAAATAAGATTACATTTCTATGTTCCAGGACATGGTCATATCCTTAGTAGGGCCACTATTCAACCCACTACAATACATCCACTGTCCCCCCCTCAAAATCATATCCCGCATCCAAAATACACTTACCCCATCTAACATTGCAAAAGTCTCAACCTATTATGATGTCAACTTTAAGTCCAAACTCTCATCTAAAACTAATCAGCTCAAAAAATCTTAAATTTCTTTGCCTAAATAAGATATAGGTGAGACTGATTATAATCTATCCTGAAACTATATTAATCTCCATCTGTGAACATTTCAAATCAGAAAGAAAAATCTGCTTCTAAAATGCAATGGCGGGACAGGTATACGTCAGACATTCCCATTCCGAAAGAGAAAAATTGGAAGAGATTAAGTGATCACTGATCCCAAGCAAATCTGAAATCCATCAGGACAAATTCCATTAGATTTCAAGGCCTGAGAATAATTCTCTGTAGCTTGATGTTCTGCCTTCTGGACCTCCAGCAGCTCTGCCTTCTGCTCCACCAATGGCAGCCCCACTCACCTCTGTGCGGTGTACAGAGGCTCTGCCTTCAGTCATTCCTCATTTTGTGAAGGGTAGAACATGTGTGCAGCCATGTAGCTCTTTGAATCCATTTCCTGCATTTAGAATTTTGGAAGTCCCACAGCCTTCTCTAATTCCATCCTGTCTCTGTCCATTTTCAGTCCAAGTGACAATGTTTTCTGATAGAGAATTCTGCCAAACCTTCCGATTCTCCTATATGTGGACTGGGGTTCCATGTGGTTAGTTAAGATGGACATCTACAAATCTTTCCTTATTAAACCACTCTATTCCCGACTACTGTTGAGATGGTTGAGTAGGTCCATGGGTCACACAGTCATCTCTTCAGCAAAAGGTTTTGTAGCCACACCTTTGGTCCTCTCTCTGGAGCATGCTTTTCCATCAGCGAATTTCCAATTTTAGCATCCTTTGTAATTGGGATATGCCAAAAACTCCCCAAATCATCAAGCGGTGGTTCCTTTTTGCTTAACACTTCCTTCCTCAATTTGTCCCTTTCTTCTCACATTTTACTATGAACAGCAAGGAGAAACCAGGTCACACTTTGAATACTTTGCTTGGAAATCTCCTCAACTAAATACTGCATAAATATGTACTTCATAAGGACGATTCCATCAACGACAGACTGCATATACTACGAACGATGGTGGTCCCATGAGATTAGTACCATATGGCCTAGGTCTGTAGTAGGCTATACCATTTAGGTTTGAGTGTATACACCCTATGATGTTTGCACAACAACGAAATCAGCTGACAACACATTTCTCAGAACGTATCCCCATTTTTAAGCAACTGTACTGTATACATGTTTAACATGACTGTGTACAAATTCATTTCTTATAAGTTCTGCTTTCCACACAGCCAGTATTCTTTTGGAGCCCTTTCCAGAAATGCCTTTGACACTTATACTTCTACCAATCTGTTTAAGGCAATCTAGGCTTTTGTTCCCCAGAGCCTCAAAGTTATTCTAGCCTCTACTCATCCAGTTCTTAAGCCACTCCCACATTTTTAGTTATTTGTTATAGCAGCACCCCATTACCAGTCACCAAAAGCTATATTAGTTTCCTAGGGCTTCTTTAATAAATTATCACAAATGGGGTAGCTTAAAATAGCAGAAATTTATTCCTTCACAGTTCTGGATGCCAGAAGTCTGAAATCAAGGTGTCACTAGGTGTGTGCTCCTTCTGGCGTCTCTCAGTGAGAATCCTTTCTTGCCTCTTTGAGTTTCCAGGGGCTCCTAGTGTTTCTTATTACGTGGCTGCGTAACTCCAATATCTGCCTCCATCTTCACATGGCCTTGTCATCTCTGTGTGTGTCTCTATTCTGTGTGTCTCTTATAAGGACTCATAAGTTTATTTAGGGCTTACTGGAGTAATCCAGAATGATCTCATCTCAAGATTCTTAAACTAATTTTATTTTTTTTCCTCTAAACAAGGTGACATTCACAAGCTCTGTAATGTGAACATATCTTTTTGGGAGCTACCATTCAACCCAATACAGGGACAGTGACAGAGTCCTCATTCTGCCTCTTATTATGTATGTGGTAGTGGGAAAGTTCCTTTACCTCCCCTTGCCTCAGTTGTCTCATCTGAAAATATGAAAAATACAACATACCAGACCTAAGGGCCATGTTTAAATTAAAAGAAAAAGCTACTTTCTTGGGCCAACCTGGTGGCATAGTGGTTAAGTTCACTCGTTCTGCTTTGGCAGCCCTGGCTTCACAGGTCTGGATCCTGGGGGCAGACCTACACACTGCTCATCAAGCCATGCTATTTTGATGTCCCACATGCAAAATAGAGGAAGATTGGCACAGATGTTAGCTCAGGGCCAATCTTCCTCACTAGAAAAAAAAAAAAAGTAAAAGCAACTTTCTGATTAGGTTTCCCTTCAGAAGCATGAGAACATTTTGAAAAATATGTGAACACCTGATGAATGAAGAACATATTGAATTAATGAAACTAGAGTAGTCTGAAAAAAGGCACGGTGTGATATCAAAAAATGTTCGTGTAGACGTAAAATGCAATTCTGATGTTAAAAATCAAGGCTGTTGAAAATCTATCAGTATATAACATAAATTTGGTAAAAGAGAAAATGAAAATATAAATTATAAAAAAATATGGAGACCAAAATTTTGAAATATAGAGGAAACAAAAGATTATATAAATGGAGGAGGGTTCCTAGTTATTTAATCCAAGTAGTCCCATAAAGAGGTGAAGGAAGGAATGAGTAGAAGAAGTGGTTCAAAAATAACCTTTAAAGGATGAGCTTACAAAAAGATGAGCTGAAAAATTGTGTGAATTTGTAGTTTTAAAAAGGCTATGAATAAATCAGGCAAAAGAAAAAAATAACATCTTTAGCGAAAATATGTTGTTATTGCCTCTTGTTTATTTTTTAATTTTGTTATCGTTATTTTGTGTTGTGGGTAATTTATGTGTTAGAATAATACATCAGGAAACTGTTGGAATAAGCAGGTAACCTACAAGATACCAAATATAAAATTAGCTTCAAATCTTTTACAACACTAAGTTTCAGAAGACATTGGAATAAATTTGCATATGTTGAGAAAAAAAGGAAAAACAACATTGTGACCTGATAATATAAAAACAAATAGTTGCTTCCAATGTGCAAGAGTAATAGAAAATGTGTGTGTGAGGCTGCGTGTGGCTGCTTGTGTTTGTGTGTGTGTGTGTACTTTTAAGAATAGAAGAGTTCAATAAATATGCCTCTGTAAAGTGTTACTTAAAAATTGGCCATGTAACTAAGATTAATCAAAATAAGGACTTTAATAGTAGACATATGGTAATAGCAATAAAAGTAGAATAACCTAAAAATATGTTTAAATTACTGTTAATAAAGCTGTAAACAATGTAACTTTAATAATAATATTAGAAACTATTTGCAACAAATAATATAGTGGCGGTAACAATCTCACTCCAAAATTACATAATGAGCCAAAAAAAGTGAGATTATTAGAAATTTATATACTTGGAAAATTTCAACTTCACTAAGAATAATGATACTTGTCATCTTTTCCCTGAAAATAAAGACATTCTTCTAATAAAATGCAATACCATTATCACTTCAAAACACTTAACATTGATTATTATTAATTTTGCAGTGTATTGAGTTATAATGTCTCTTTAGTATCTATTATTCTGGGATATTTTTCCCATCCCAGCTTTTTATTTTTTTCCTAGATTTGATTTTTTTAAGAATTCAGGTCAGATTCTTGCAGAATGTCTCATATTATAAATTTGCCAGATTGCTTTCCCAGAAAAGAAATCAAATGAAATGAAAATAAAATTGCAATAAAGTATGAGAAACATAAAATTCCACAAAAGTGTTAGGGCTCTCATATCAGATTGTGTCTTGACTGACTATCCTTTAATTCACAGAAATTCATAAATTCTGGTGAATATTTGCTTGATCATACATATTTAATGTTTAGTTAATGTTTCAGATTTAAAATATATAAATATAATATAATTAAAACCTGTGATAGTGACAAACCACTCTGTCAGTCACAAAGGTCAAAATAAATACAAACAAGGCATGAATGATATATTCAATGAGACTGCTTTAAATAAATATCAGGATACATTGCAGTACTTTTTAAAATAATTTTCAAAAGATAAAATCATGAATTTCAGACAAACATATAAAATTAACAAGTCAATATTTTAACTGATTAATTAATTATGGATCCAATAAGATGCTGTGACTGGTTCAAAACCATCTGAAAGCTATGATATTTATAGACAGTGTAGCACAGAAATGGTAGGATAAGATTACTGTGTAAGATATACAAGTATAGCTATGTCTAGCAGGCCCGAAATATTTGGAGTTATCTGACCCACCAGAAAGAAATGCTTTGCATCTCTATTAATTGACAAGTAACTTTACTAACCCTAATATCTTAAAAAATAGAAAACAATGACATGAACTGAATAGAGTCCCCTGGAAAACATTTGGGCATCTTCTGATTCTGTATGTTTTTTAAAGGATGCGCCACTATCTTTTTTCAAAAATTATTTCCAAAATGTGGATAATTTTTTCTGACATATTGAATTGCCAAGTTACCAATTATCAGGTATTACCATAATCATATGTCCTGCTACATAAACCTCAATATATCAAAATGCAAATATATACATGAAAAAAATTTGCAATTCTCATTATTTGATCAAAATGCAATAGGTTAAAATATATTGAAAGATAATAGTAATGCAAATAAATCAGTTTCAGAGATTTTGAAAGTTAAAGTTATAAAATTAATTATTAAATTATACTTCAGTAAAAGGAAAATAAAGTAATAGCTATAAACTATAAAATTTTACTAGTGAAACTACCATATAAATTAAGTAATATGAAGTACAATTAATTTCTATTATTTATACATAAATGTACACACTATTAGAAATTATAATATTAATTTAAGTGTGTTAGTATATATGGGGCTGGCTTTGGGGAATAGTGATTAATTTCATACCCACCACTTTGGTGGCCCAGTTTTCATGGGTTCGGTTCCTGGCTACAGACCTACACACCATTCATCAAGCCATTCTGTGGTGGTTTCCCATATACAAAAAAATAGAGGACGATTGACACAGCTATTAGTTCAGTGATAATCTTCCTCAAGCAACAAGAGGAAGATTGGCAACAGATGTTAGCTGAGGGTCAATCTTCCTCACCAAAAAAAATAAAAAAGAATATTACTGTATAGAGCCAGCCCTGATGTCCTAGTGGTTAAAGTTTGGTGCTCAAAGCTTCTGTGGCCCAGGTAGGCTTTGCAGTCATGGGACCACACCACCTGTCTGTCAGTTGCCATGCTGTGGCAGTAACTTACATAGAACTAGAACGACTTACAAGTAGGATACACAACCATGTACTAGGGCTTTGGGGAGCAAAGAAAAAAAAAAAAGAGAGAGGAAGATTGGCCACAGATGTTAGGTCAGGGTGTATCTTTCCTTGCAAAGAAAAAAAACACTAATTCAAAAAAAGAAGGAATATTACTGTATACGTTAACATAATGTTACTGCTATGACAGATAATTCTAATTCCCTTATTGATTAAGGTATTTTGTCATCCTTTCTGCTGGCCTGCTCATCTTATTACTAATATATTTTTTTTATTTTTGCTTTGATATAGTGTTCTCTATGTCACTATTAAAAACACATGATATTAGAATTATTTCTTCATAAATTTTCTCAGTAAAGGAATTACTTCAGTGAGATGAAAGAGTGAAATTTATTATTCAAAACCTAAAACTTTGAAAAAAAGGAAATAAAATATTCATTTATATTTTATATTAAAATGTGTGAAATAAGCTAATTATAAATATATGCTTTTGAACATTTATTTTGAAAGTATAATATACTTAAAATTAAACAAATAATATGCAACTGTATAAGTATATGAGAAAAGCTAAGAATAATATTGTACTTGTAGCAATAGTAATGCAGGTTTTTTTGGCAAAGTTTATCCGATTAATTTAAAGGTTTCAAAGCATATTCTTAGGTTTTATTTACATCACATAGGTTGTAGTGTGATTTTACTTAAAGAAATATATGTAGATGATCCAAAATTATTTACATCTGAAAACATCATCAAACAATTTTTTTAGGGCTACCTAATCTAATATTTTTTTTTCTTTTATTGAGGTAGTATTGACACATAATACTGTATACATTTCTGGTGTACATTATTATATTTTGCCTTCTGTATAGACTACATCATGTTCACCATCAAGAGTCTAGTTGCCATATGTCATCATAAAAATGTACCCCTTTACCCCTTTTCTCCTCCCCCACTTCCTTCCCCTCTGGTAACCACCAACCTGTTCTCTGTATCTATGTTTTGTTTAACTTTTTATTAAGATTATGGTAGTTTACAACCTTGTGAGATTTCAGTTGTACATTATTGTTAGTCTTGTTGGGGGTACACCACTTCACCCTTTGTGCCCTCCCCCCACCCCCTCTTTCCCCTAGTAACCACCAATCACTTCACTTTGTCTCTATGTTTAAGTTCCACCTATGAGTGGAGTTATACAGAGTTAGTCTTTTTCTATCAGGCTTATTTCACTTAACATAATACCCTCAAGGTCCATCCATGTATTGTGAATGGGACGATTTTATCCTTTTTTATGGCTGAGTAGTATTCCATTGTATATATATACCATATCTTCTTTATCCAATCATCACTTGATGGGCATTTAGGTTGCTTCCATGTCTTGGCTGTTGTAAATAATGCTGTGATGAACATAGGGGCACATAGGACTTTTAGAATTGCTGATTTCAAGTTCTTTGGATATATACCCAGTAGTGGGATGGCTGGGTCATAAGGTATTTCTATTGTTAATTTTTTGAGAAATCTCCATACTGTTTTCCATAGTGGCTGCACCAGTTTGCATTCCCTCCAACAGTGTATGAGGGTTCCTTTTTCTCCACAACCTCTCCAGCGTTTGTCACTTTTTGTTTTGGATATTTTTGCCATTCTAGCAGGTGTAAGGTTTTATCTTAGTGTAGTTTTGATTTGCATTTCCCTGATGATTAGTGATGAGCATCTTTTCATGGGTCTATTGGCCATCCATATATCTTCTTTGGAGAAATGTCTGTTCATTTTCCCTGCCCATTTTTTGATCGGGTTGTTTGATTTTTTGTTGTTGAGCTGTGTGAGTTCTTTATATATAATGGAGATTAACCCTTTGTCAGATAAATAACTTGTAAATATTTTTTCCCAATTATTGTTTTTTTTTGTTTGTTTCAATCCTGTTTTCCCTTGCCTTGAAGAAGCTCTTTAGTCTGTCAAAGTCCCATTTGTTTGTTCTTTCTACTGTTTCCCTCGTCTGAGGAGTTATGGTGTCTGAGAAGATTCCTTTGAAACTGATGTCAAAGAGTGTACTGCCTATATTCTCTTCTAGAAGCCTTTATTGTTTCAGGTCTAATCTTTAGGTCTTTGATTCATTTTGAGTTTATTTTTGTGAATGGTGAAAAAGAATGGTCAATTTTCATTCTTTTACATGTGGCTTTCCAGTTTTCCCAGCACCATTTGTTGAAGAGACTTTCTTTTCTCCCTCATAGGCCCTCAGCTCCTTTGTTGAAGATTAGCTGTCCATAGATGTGTGGTTTTATTTCTTGGCTTTCAATTCTGTTGCACTGATCTATGCACCTGTTTTTGTACCAGTACGATGCTGTTTTGATTACTGGAGCTTTGTAGTACGCTTTGAAGTCAGGGATTGTGATGCCTCCAGCTTTGTTCTTCTTTCTCAGGATTGCTTTAGCAATTGGGGATATTTTGTTGCCCCATATGAATTTTAGGATTCTTTGTTCAATTTCTGTAAAAAATATCATTGGGATTCTGACTGGGATAGCGTTGAATCTGTAGATTGCATTAGGTAGAATGGACATTTTAACCATGTTTTTTCTTCCAATCCATGTGCATGAAATGTCTTTCCGTCTCTTGATGTCAACATCAATTTCTTTCAGGAAAGTCTTGTAGTTTTCATTGTATAGATCTTTCGTTTCCCTGGTTAAATTTATCCCAAGGTATTTTCTTCTTTTTGCTGCGATTGTGAATGGGATTGAGTTCCTGAGTCCTTTTTTTGTTAGTTCGTTGTCAGCGTATAGAAATGCTTTCTCTGCATCTATTGAGATGATCATGTGGTTTTTGTTTCTCATTTTGTTAATGTAGTGTATCACATTGATTGACTTGCAGATGTTGAACCATCCCTGTGTTCCTGGTATAAATCCCACTTGATCATGGTGTATAATCTTTTTAATGTATTGCTGTATTCAGTTTGCCAAAATTTTGTTGAGGATTTTTGCCTCTATGTTCATCAGTGATATTGGCCTGTAGTTTTCCTTCATTGTGTTGTACTTGTCAGGTTTTGGGATCAGGGTGATGTTGGCTTCATAGAATGTGTTAGGCAGTGCTCCATCTTCCTCAATTTTGTGGAATAGTTTGAGAAGGATAGGTATTTAATCTTCTTTGAATGTTTGGTAGAGTTCTCCAGAGAAGCTGTCTGGTCCTGGACTTTTACTTTTGGGGCCAGTTTGATTACTGTTTCGATTTCTTTACTTGTGATTGGTTTACTCAGATTCTCTATTTCTTCCTGCTTCAGTTTTGGGAGGTTGTAAGAATCTAGGAGTTTGTCCATTTCTTCTAGGTTGTCCAAATTGTTGGCATATAATTTTTCATAGTATTCTCTTGTGATCCTTTGTATTTCTGTGGTATCCATTGTGATTTCTCCTCTCTCATTTCTAATTTTATTTATTTGAGACTGCTCTCTCTTTTTTTTCAGTGAGTCTGGCTAAGGGTTTGTCAATTTTGTTAATTTTTTCAAAGAACCCACTCTTTGTTTCATTGATCCTTTCTTCTGTCTTTTTTGTTTCAATATCGTTTATTTCTGCTCTAATTTTTATTATTTCCCTCTTTCTACTGACTTTGGGCTTTGTTAGTTCTTATTTTTCTAATTCTGTTAGGTGTCGTTTGAGGTTGCTTACGTGAGATTTTTCTTGTTTATTGGCATGAACCTGTATTGCAATGAATTTCCCTCTTAGGACTGCTTTTGCTGCTTCCCAAATGAGTTGGTATGGCATGTTTTCATTTTCATTTGTCTCCAGATAATATTTGATTTCTTCTTTAATTTCTTCAATAATCCATTGTTTGTTCAGTAGCATCTTGTTTAGTCTCCACATTTTTGCCTCTTTCCCAGCTTTATTCTTGTAGTTCATTTCTAGTTTCATAGCATTATGATCAGAAAAGATGCTTGATATTATTTCAACCCTCTTGAATTTATTGATGCTTGCTTTGTTTCCCAAGATATGGTGTATCCTTGAGAATGTTCCATGTGCACTTGAGGAGAATGTGTAACCTGCTGTTTTTGGATGAAGTGTTCTATATATATCTATGAAGTCCATCTGGTTTAATTTTTCATTTAATTCTATAATTTCCTTGTCAACTTTCTGTCTGGATGATCTATCCATTGGTGTTAATGGGGTGTTGAGGTCCCCTACTATTATTGTATTGTTGTTGATGTTTCCTTTTAGTTTTGTTAATAGTTGCTTTACAAATTTTGCTGCTCCTGTGTTGGGTGCATATATATTTATAAGTGTTATGTCATCATGGTGGAGTGTCCTTTTTATCATTGTAAACTGCCCCTCTTTGTCTTTCTTTATCTGTTTTGCTTTGAAGTCTACTTTGCCTGATATAAATATGGCAACACCTGCTTTCTTATGTTCATTATTAGCTTGGAGTATTGTCTTCCATCCCTTCACTCTAAGTCTGTGTTTGTCTTGGGGGCTGAGGTGTGTTTCCTGGAGGCAGGATATTGTTGGGTCTTGTTCTTTGATCTGTCCTGCCACTCTGTGTCTTTTGATTGGAGAGTTCAATCCATTTACATTTAGACTGATTATTGAAATGTGGTGGCCTACTGCTGCCATTTTATCACTTGTTTTCCAGTTTTCTTGCATTTCCTTTGTTTCTCGTCCCATGATTTTTGGACTGCTAATTCAGGTAGGTAGATTTCTATATTGGCTTTCTTCTTATTTGTAATTTGTGTCTTTATTCTTGTTATTTGTTTAGTGGTTACCAAGTGGTTTGTATAAAACATCTCATAGATGAGATAGACCATTTTATGATAGCCTCTTATTTCCTTAGATTAAGCCATTCTATCCCTTTTCTCTTCCCCTTCTGGGTTGTTATTGTCAGATTTTTTTTATTCTCTTCATTGTTGTGTTGTGAGTTTGTGGTTAAAATGACAAGGTTATATTTATTCTTGGTATTTTCCTTCCTTTTATCTTTAATGTTATATTTAACTTTTGCTAACCTCTTCTGATGGAGAGCTGCTACTTTCTGTTATTGTCCTTCTACTTATCTCCTTTGCTCTGGGTTTTGTAATCCCTTTCCTTTTTTTGATTTTTCAGGTATGAAGGTCTTCCTGAGCATTTCTTGAAGAGGAGGTCTTGTGGCAATGAACTCCCTTAACTTTTGTTTGTCTGGGAAAGTTTTTATTTCTTCATCATATTTGAAGGATATTTTCTCTGGGTAAAGTATACTTGACTGCAAGTTTTTGTCCTTTAGAGTTTTGAATGTATCATTCCACTCTCTTCTAGCCTGTAAGATATCTGCTGACAGCCTTATGGTGGTTCCTTTGTAGGTTATTTTCTTCTGCCTGGCTGTCCTTAGTATTTTCTCTTTGTCATTGACTTTTGAAAGCTTCACTACTACATGCCTTGGGGTTGGTCTTTTTACATGGATAAAGTTTGGAGATCTATTGGCTTCTGTCACATGGAGTTCCATCTCTCTCCCCAGTTTGGAAAATTCTCAGCCACTATTTCTTTGAACAGGCTTTCTGCCCACTTCTCATTCTCTTCTCTCTCTGGGATACCTATAATCCTTATGTTGCATTTCCTAATTGAGTCAGATAATTCTCAGAGAGTTTCTTCATTTCTTTTTAGTCTTAATTCTCTCTCTTCCTCTGTCTGCAGCATTTCTATATTCCTATCCTCCAAATTGCTAATTCTGTCCTCCATATTGTCGACCCTACTGTTCAGAGAGTCCCGATTTTTCTTAATCTCCTCCATTGTGTTCTTCATCTCCAGTATTTCTGATTGGTTCTTCTTTATAGTATCAAGCTCTTTTGTGACATAGCTCCTGAATTCGTTGAGTTGTCTATCTGTATTCTCTTTTAACTCATTGAGTTTTTTAATGATGGCTGTTTTGAATTCATTGTCATTTAGGTTATAGATTTCATTGTCTTTGGGATTGTTGTCTGAGTACTTGTCATTTTCCTTCTGTTCTGGAGATTTAATATATTTTTTCATACTACTTGATGGCGTGGATTTGTGCCTCTGCATAGAGATAGAGTTTAGTTACTGCTTCCACTTGCTTCTACTGGTGTGGGTGGGGAGCAGCTGATTAATCTGCACCAACCAGGAATGCTGTCAACTGTTGCCCCTCCTTGTAGTGACAGTGGTCCTGTGGGGTCTCTTGTCAGCTGTGGGGACAATCACAAGAGGTCCTCAGGCTGCTGGTGCCTATTGTCACAGACCACCTAGAAACACTCCCTCCTTAGGGTGTGCAGCAGTGTTATGGGCTTTCCCAGCATCCAGGAGCTGGTTCACCTAGATTCACAGCTCTGTCACTGTCAGGGCCCACAAAATCTCACTTGTCCTCTATGGGCCACAGCAGAGCTATGGGTACTTAGCTCTTAACTGCAGTCTGCGGTTAGCTCACCCAGCTGTGCTACTTCTGCCTCAGGGCCTTCCAGCCTTGTGAATGTTGGGTGAGGCCTCTCCTCTGATGCTGTGCAGAGGCTTTTGCTGTGGCTGCTGTGGGACCATGGATTTTCCCCCTGGACCACAGAGCAGGCCTGCTGGCACTCCAACCTGCTGCTGCTCACTCACACAGGTTCTTTGGGTGTCCCTTGCCCCCTCTGGACAACGGCCAGAGTCTGTGAGTCAGAGGCAGCTGGCAGGCTGCTGCCCTGCCCGGGATCCTCCTGTCCCAGAGCCGCTCAGCATTCTGAATGCTGGCGGGGGGGCCTCTCCACTGATGCCAAGTAGAGGCTTTGCCCATGGCTGCTGCAGGGCTGTGGATTTTCCCTCTGGGCCACGGAGCCAGGGTGCCGGAGCTCCACTCAGCCCCCAATCACTCCCACAGGCTCACTGGGTGTCCCTTGCCCCCTCTGGGACTCTGCTGGTGTCTGTGAGTCAGAGGCAGCTGGTGGGCTGCTGCCCCACCCAGGATCTTCCTGTCCCAGAGCCTCCCATCATTCTGAATGCTGGGGGGGGGGTGCCTCTCCACTATCACCTAGTAAAAGCTTCTCTGCAGCTGCTGCAGGGCTGTGGATTTTCCCCCTGGGCTTAGGTAGGGCTGTAGTCACCCGTTTCCACTGTTGCTCCGCTGGTGTACGCACATGCCCACCCTTGGTGTGTGGCGATGCTATGAGCATGTCTGCTGGAAGAAAGTCACTTGCAGGTACTAGGCTGTCTGGGGGTAGGGGACTGGAGAGTTTTCACCTATCTCCACCTCCTCCCAGGGGGAAGTCCATCCGCCTTCCAGTGTATAGCAGCACAGGTCTCTCAGGTGTTCTGAGACACTGTATGGATATCCTTTGTTGACTGATGAATATCCAATTAGTTGTAGATTTGAAGGGGGAGAGGCAAAGAGGACTGCTCTCTCCGCCTTGTTGCTGACATCACCCTGTATCTATGTTTTTGTTAGTTTATTTATCTTCCACATATGAGTGAAATCATATGGTATTTGTCTTTCTCTGATATTTCACTCAGTGTAATACCCTCAAGGTTCGTCTATGTTGTTGCAAATGGCAAGATTTTATATTTTTTATGGCGAGTAGTATTCCATTGTATATATAAATATACATCACATCTTCTTTATCTCCTCATCTGTCAATGGACACTTAGGTTGTCTCCAAGTCTTGGCTATGGTGAATTATGCTGCAATGCACATAGGGGTGCATATATCTTTTCTAATTAGTGTTTTCTTTGGATAAATACCTATAAGTGCTATAGCTAGATCATATGATAGTTCTATTTTGAATTTTTTGAGGAATCTCCATACTGTTCTACATAATGGCTGTACCAATTTACCTTTGCACCATCAGTATACAAGGGTTCACTTTACTTTTCTCCACATCCTCTCCAACATTTGTTATGTCTTGTCTTTTTAATAGTAGCAATTCTGATGGGAATGAGGTGATATCTCCTTGTGGTTTTGATTTGTATTTCCCTAATAATTAGTGACATTGTACATCTTTTCATGTGCCTGCTGTCCATTTGTATATCTTCTTTGAAAAAATCTCTATTCAGATTCTCTTCTTATTTTTTAATTGCATTGTTAGGGTTTTTTTGTTGAGTTGTATGAGTTCTTTACATATCTTGGATATTAACTTCCTATCGAATAAATCATTTGCAAATATCATCTTTCAATCAGTAGGCTGTCTTTTTGTTTTATTGATGGTTTCCTTTGCTGTGCAGAAGCCTTTTAGTTTGATGTAGTCCCATTTGTTTATTTTTTCTTTTGTTTCCCTTGCCTGAGGAGACATATTCCAAAAGATACTAACACTGATGTCAAAGAGTGTACTGACTATGTTTTCTTTGAAGAGTTTTATGATTTCAGGTCTTACAGTCAAGTCTTCAATCCATTTTGAGATAATTTTTGTATATGGTGCAGTATAATGGTCTACTTGCATTGTTTTGCATGTGGCTATCTAGTTTCCCAACACCATTTATTGAAAAGACCTTTCTTTCTCCATTGTATGTTCTTGGCTCCCTTGTCAAAAATTAGCTGTCCATACATGTGTGTATTTATTTCTGGGGTCCCAATTCTGTTCCATTGATCTGTGTGTCTGTTTTTGTTCTGATACATGCTGTTTTAATTACTATGGCTTTATGGATTCTTTGTTCTATTTCTGAGAAAAAGGTTGTTGGGATTTTTGATAGGGATTGCATTGAATCTGTAGATTGCTTTAGATAGGTTGGGCATTTTAACTAGGTTAATTCTTCTACTCCGTGAGCACAAATATCTTTCCATTTCTTTGGGTCTCCTATTTCTTTCAACAATATCTTACAATTTTTGGTGTACAGAACTTTCACCTCATTGCTTAAATTTATTCCTAGGTATTTTATTCTCTTTTTTTCCATTGTAAATGGGATTGTCTTCTTGATTTCTATTTCTGCTAGTTGTTAGTGTATAAAAATGTAACCTATTTTTGCCTGTTGATTTTATACCCTGCTATTTTACTGTACTCTTTTATTTCTAATGGGTTTTTGGTAGATTCTTTAGGGTTTTCTATATGTTAAATTATGTCATCTGCAAATAGTTATATTTATACTTCTTCCTTTCCAATTTTGATACATTTTCTGTCCTTTTCTTGCTTATTGCTCTGACTGGGACTTCCAACACAATGTTGAATAAGAATGATGACAGTGGGCATCCTTGTCTTGTCCCTTTCTTAGGAGGATAGCTTTCAGGTTTTCACCATTGATTATGATGCTAGCTGTGGGTTTATCATATATGGCCTTTATTAGCTGGTCACTGTATAACTATGCTAAGTAGCCACATTTTTTCAATTAAAGAATGATATGCATATTTTTAGCTTATAGACACTCCAGAAATCATTATTTCACATGCAGTTGTTTTTTTTTTTTTTTTTGAGGAAGATTAGCCCTGAGCTAACTGCTGCCAATCCTTCTCTTTTTGCTGAGGAAGACTGGCCCTGAGCTCACATCCATGCCCGTCTTCCTCTACTTTATATGTGGGATGCCTACCAAAGCATGGCACGCCAAGTGGTGCCATGTCCACACCAGCGAACTGAACCGGCAAACCCTGGGCAGCCAAAAGGGAACATGCACACTTAACCACTGTGCCACTGGGCCGGCCCCATTCACACACAGTTTATTTTATGTTGAGCAGATGTAGACACATTTGTGTATATGCATTCACACATACATAGATATTTGTGCAGTCTGTAAACTTCTCATGGTTGTTTTTAATTTTGAAGCAGATTCAGTTCATCTTAATTTTGTATAGATTTTATGTGGAGATTTTATTGCCTTCATTGCTGCTTTTCTCATTATTTTTAGTAGTTTCAGTTATCATGGTACACTTATTCAAGTGTCCTAAGCAGTGAGAACAGCTTTGCTTCAATACCATTATTATATGGCATCTGAGACTGATGACACTGCTACAACCAATTCTTTAAATCTGTCACTTTGGGATTCTCAAGATGATTAGGAATTACTCTTCTGTGACTGTTGTTTGCAAAGAGCAGCTAACCAAAGCATACAGCACATAGTAGAGCAGTGAAGAATGATCAAAGAAGGAGAATTCAGACACTGTCAAATGTAAAGTCTTCTTGACTTTGAAAAATGATTTTCCCCCATTTTTTTTTTATGAACAGAGTTTAAGGAATCTTATGTGAAAAAGCAAATGGACACTTGGTCCAAAACTAAGATTTTTTCTGACAACGTAAATGGATCTTTTCTGAGACTCACAAATTAATTCAATATGTACGACTACTTGTTTTATGAAAAGCTGGGACTTGGTTCTAGCTCAGAGAGATGTCTTTAATTCAAAGTGGGATGTGGGTTAGCTAGGCAAGAAAGACCAAGCAGGTGTCCAAATCAAGAAGTGGACGCTGGTGGCTCAGTAGGATCTAGAGAGGAGTGTTTGTGAGATCGCAAATCGGGGAACAAATGAGGGAGAAAAGAATAGGAGTAATCTAATGTAAAAAGCAGGTTAGCCCTGAGGGGTACCTGGGAATAAATTTAATGCATTTATGAAATTGTATATATGTTTTTAAAAATTTTTTTATTATTTTTTTATTTTTGAGGACGATCAGCCCAGAGCTAACATCTGCTGCCAATCCTCCTCTTTTTGTTGAGGAAGACTGGCCCTGAGCTAACATCTGTGCCCATCTTCTTCTACTTTATACGTGGGATGCCTACCACAGCATGGCTTGTCAAGCGGTACCAAGTCCGCACCCGGGCTCCAAACCAGCAAACCCCAGGCAGCCAAAGTGGAATGTATGAACTTAACTGCTGCGCCGCCAGGAAGGCCCCTGTATATATATATATATATATATTTAATGCTTTCTACCTTTTAAGGGTCAGAAAAGATATGATTAATGTAGCACTATATTACCCATATATGATGTGGTAAAATACCAGAAAGCTTAAGAAAATAGATAATAGTGGAAAAAATTATTTCTCAGTTATGAACTTCATTCATTCCATTTTATCAAGAATATCCTATAATGTGTAATATGGTAGAAATGAAAACAATAAATTCACAGGACCTTGAATATAAAAGCATTTATAATAAATATATTTCAACCCAAAGAATTAACAACAACAAAACTCCTGGAACTGTTAAGGAATTATAACAAGTCTACAAGATACAAGGTTGATATAAAAATGTTAATTGCTTTTCTACAAGCCATCAATGAACAATTGGACTTTAAAATTAAAAAGACAACACTATTTACATTAGCACATAAAAAATGAAGTGCATTGAGGTATATGGGGAATCAATCAGAGAAGCAGTGGCTTTCTGTGAATGTGAGACACAAATTGTTACTTATGAAGCAGAGTCTTTACACTTAGAAAATATTTACTGTTTGGGTGCTATCCCATCTCCTACATCTTACTCTGAGATCAACAGCACACTAAATGAAGCAAACGCTGAAAGATTCTACGCTTGCACCAATAACTGATGAATTAATTTCAAAGGGTTAACACAATTTAAATTTTTACAGTCATTGCTTTCTAGACATCTATTTCTTTTAAAGATGGCTTCATTTCTTTAGTATAGCAATTTGAAATAATATATTGTTTGAAATAATTATGTTGCTTTTAACATATATAAGGAATGTTTCAGAAATTTATGTGCATTAGAGATGATTCATTTGAACATGGCATCATTACAAGAGATAAAACAAAAATGATATTTATTATAATTTAAAATTTTATGTTTATGGCGTATAATATAAATGTATAAATTTGTCTGCAGGTGACAACAAAGATTATACCCAATATGTATATTTTTTTCTAATTTGGACAAGACAAATATCTCATTTTGGGAACAAAAAACAAATTATAAAGTAATTAACTGATTCTAATCTTACTTATTTTCTTCCATAGCTATCTGTCTATCAGCATGAAATATTTATAGCTGAAATATGGATTAAATTGGTATGAAAAACATCTGCTATACATATTAGAATTCCATCTTAAATTCCTCATGTGCATCAAATAAGTTTATTTATCTTCAACTTTTCTTCTTTTTTTCTATCTCATCTTGTTTCAATACTGTTCAAAAACCGCATTCAAACAATGATAGTTAATAAACAAATTCAGACTTTAATACAATTTATCTCCATCAACTTATGTTCTTTAAATTAAATGGCTTCATTTTCTTTAAAACTGAGTAAATTTTCAGAAATATGAAATCTTGCTAGATTTTTGATATAAGCATATGTTGAACCTCACTGAAGTGAAGGATGTCTAGAGCTCTACATCCTTCAGGAAAAAGTCTTGCTGGAAGAACATAGGCTGAAGTTATGACAAAATAAATTTAATAAAATTATAACATCTCTAAAAATATTTCTTTGAAAATAATAAGTAAAGCAAATAAATTTGAGTCAATCATATAGAGAATGATGCTCCTATAGGGACAAAAGGTAATTTAGAGATTATTTACTGCTAAACAGTAACTTTAAAAGAATAATAAAATAGAGGGCTGGCCCATGGTGGAGTGGTTAAGTTCACGTGCTCTGCTTCGGCAGCCCGGGGTTTCGTTGGCTCAGATCCTGGGTACAGACCTAGCACCACTCAGCAGGCCATGCTGAGGTGGCATCCCTTACAGAGGAAATGGAAGGGCCTACAAGTAAAATATACCACTGTGTACTGGGGGGGCTTTAGGGAGAAGAAGAAGAAGAAGAAAGAGTGACAACAGATGTTAGCTCAGGGCCAATCTTTCAAAAGAAAAGAAAAAAAGAATAATAATAGAAACTCAGGGAGAGTAATGTATCCACTTTGGAAATTCTAACATGAAAAATATTTTCACCATGAAAATTAGTTTTAAAATTAAGCCTTCAATTTCTTAAAAATAATATCTGAGGAAAAAACATAAATTTATTTCTATCTTTAATGAAGTGTTTTAGTTCTATGTTTAACAAAGATGATATCTTGACCTGTATTTGCACAGAGAAATATATATGGTGGAAATATTAGGAAATTACATTTTTAATATTTCCATCTGAAATACGGCAGTAAAAATGACAGAAGAATATATCTTTAGCTTCTTCCCTTCTTTCTGGTATTCATTTCATTATTCTCTTCTCACACAGACAAAAGATTGACAAAAGCCTGCATTCTGTTTTCACCTCCATTTAGTTTTCTTCCTATGCTGAATTTTTAAAAATATCTTCCTGATAAATGTCTTTATGCTTTTATATTACTGTTTTTAGGAGCATTTAATTCTGGAAGGCTCTGTATAAACACGTTTATGCAACATGGCAATGAAATTTTATTTCATTGCTATGATGTCTTTCAATTTTATTATATATTTACTCAGACCACAATATAGTATTTGCATGACAGTTGGTTCTTCATAATTATATTAGATGGGAATTGGAGTTTGATGATTTCATCTCCTACTGAAGCCTGAAAAAGATATGCCTTCCTAAATCCCAGATGAATCTGTTTTGTTGGGTATGGTTGGTAAAGCTGCATGCCAAAGCCAATGGTAGAAAACTTTAAATACTGCCTATCAGCTCCCAGTGTCAATGGAAGATTATTAGTAACAAATTTCATGGAGAGCTCTAATTACCTCCTGCTGCTTTGCCGCTTTAAGAGAGATGTCCTATCCATTCTGGTCGTGCTGGGTAACATTTCATTAAATGTTTTCTGTGCTAATGAGAATTTGCACAGTAAAACAAACAAAAAGAGTGTGTTACCAAAAACAATAGCAAAAGAAGAGCACTTACAAAAGCAAAGAATTGTTGCCAATAAAAAAATCTCTGATTGACAATAACCGTATTGCCTGGGATTTTTCTTTCTTTAATATTCTCTCTGGACGCAAGCAGGTAAGAAGGAATTTATGCAACACTAAGGCCATTTTATTTGCTCTCTATCTTTTCAGAATGAGATTTTATATTTTTGCAGCCTTGAAAAGAAAAATCATTTTAAAAGAAAATGCGTCTCTAGTGTCTCAGGCTTCTTTTCTGTTGTCATCACTTGATTCCTGTAAATATTTAGCATGTGCGAAATGTTATTTATTCATGGGGATATTTACACTTTTATAATGTGAAAAACTCCAATGTGCCAATTCTTCTAAATATGAGTCTATTTGTATTCCTAAAAGATAACTTGTTAGAAAATGAAAAGGTATTTAAATTTTTTGACTCCAAATTAGCTTAAGAATTTTAAAATTTCAGGGGTCTATTTTAACGTTCTTTCCGTTTTAACAAAAGAGAGCAAAAGCAAAGTAGTCAAAAGTTATGTTTAAAATTCTTCTAGCATTATATATTTGTTAACAATATAATAAGAACAGATAGTTTTTTGCTCCTGGATGAATTTAATCAGTAAATTAGGGAAGCATCTTACATTTGGAACAGTGGGTAATGACAACTGTCTATATCGTAGAGTCTTTAAGCAAATGAATATTTTGCAAATCATTTGGATTTCAGCTGGTTATTTTCTAGTGGTTCTGTGTCTGCCGTTTCCTCTTGCACTAGGTCCTTCAGAAAGCTATGAAGTCTTTTTCATCCCATGACCTTCCTACTTCGGAATCCACAAATTCTTCAAATTTCCACTAAAAAACATCAACCTTGAAAATATGTGATTTCTACTAATGTGGGTGTCTTAATTATTCTCTCTTTCCAGGTGGACTCCCTGGTCTATTTCACTTGTTCACTATAAGAGAATGTAGTATGTTTGAGTAACTCTGTCCCCTGCTAGATTGCAAACAGCATGCTGGCAGTCAGTGTCTGTCTTATTCCCCAAAGTTTGCATTCTAGGACACAGTAAATATGAAAATGGATTGACACACTCTTAAGTAATTTTGTCTTTGTATCAACTTGTTTGAAAATCTCGTCAAACTGTAGGCCTGACTCAAACCTCCAGATCGTTTTTTTCAAATAAATTACTATAAAACATATTCCTTAATCCTAAAATATATGTATAAAATATTTATATCTATGTTTATTGTTCTCAATTCAGCCACTGAAAGACATTTTTGCAGTAAACATATTAGCTTCCAAACTAACTTTGAGATATACAGGAATTGAATGAGTAAGGTTTATCTATCTGAAACAGATGCACACTTATTCAATGCTTAGCTTGGGATGAATGTTCTAGATTGCTTGAAGTACCAATGCCATAATCTCTTCCTTCAAATGTATTGGTTTCCAGGGTTCCTATTTGGGCTTATAAGTGACTTTAAGCAGTGGGCAACTTATGCTAATTGGCATCAAAATTGTTCTCATAGAATTCAAGAGCGCTGTGGCCCTCCTAGCCACTAGGCTTGGCTAGAGACATTTTTAGGCTGAAGGCCCACTCGCTGATCAACCTCATGAACTAGGCTTAAGGGCACTCACAACAAATTCTTCAACTTTCCTTCTAACCCCCAACACAAACACACGCACACACACACAGATGCACATGTATGCATGCCTACCTTTTCGTTTTGCTTTTTCTCCAATAATACTGCATTAACCATCCAAAGTACCAAAAAGTATTTATATTTACTCATCCATTAAATCAGATCTAAAATCTTTAGGAATAGAAAACTATCTTTTCTATTCCTTGAAGATAAGAGGACTATATTTTGGAAAAATGTCATGTGTTCTTGCATAGCTTAAATGGATATAAAAATGGATAGCTTTAAAAGTACCGCAAGGAAAATGGATGAGTTATAGAAGCTTGGTTTAATTAATTATGGGGATTTGGTTGATTTTAATACCATGATGTTTTGCAAAAGATTTAGATGCAATGTGTAAGTATATGCTAATGTGCAAGGAGCTCAGTTAAAACTCACTGTGAAGACCCGCATGTAATCTTTGAAAATTTTGGAATAGATAAAAATAAATTGCTTTTGGATGTATATGAGTGTGTGCAAAATGTCTTTGATAAGAGCACCCAGAGGACATGAAAAACAGGTACCTCTGGGGAAAATCACTGGTGACGTTTAGGGTAAGGGGACTCAAGATTTTAAACTTTTCGTTTTCTGTATGTCGTGGGTTAAAGAGTGGGGCGCAAAAAGATACGTTCTCAGAAATCTGTGAATGTGACCTTATTTAGGAAAAAAAGAGCCATTGCAAACGTAGTTAAAGATCTCGAGATGAGATCATGTTGAATTAAGGTGGACCCTAAATACAGTGACAAGTAAACTGTCCTTTAGATGGAGGCATAGATGAGAGCGATGTGTCCATAAACCAAGGAATGCCAAGGATTGCTGATAGCCATCAGAAGCTAGGAGAGAGGCATGGAATGGATTATTCTCCCTTAGTGACTCAAAAAGCAACCATTCCTGCCAAACCTTGATTTCAGATTTCTGGCCTCTCGAACTTTGAGAGAACAAATTTCTGTTGTTTTTAAGCCACCAAATTTGGCGTGATTTATTACAGCAACCCTGGGAAACTAATACACTACCTTTCTGCCTTTTTGAAAAATTTTAACTTATAGGCATGTAGGACTTTTATTTTCATGTTTACATCTTTTGCTTGCTATTCTTATTTTTTCTCTGTATTGAACAAATTAAGTCTAAAATAGGACAGTTACAAAAACCTCTGGGGAGTGGACCTGTGGCTTGAAATTTAATTTTTTATCCTTTAATTATAATTATATTAGTGCTTCTGGTAGTGGTGTTTGCATATTTTTCTTATTAAAAGAAAAATTTTCATAGTCATAACCTGTTATACAGTCTTATCCAAGTGAAAATAAAACTTTGTGAAGCTAGCAGAGACAGTTAAAGTGTACTTGGACTATTCACTAAAAAACTTCTTCTACGTTAATGTGCACTTCTTGAGTATGGTCGTTTGGAAAAACAAAGCTAAATAACTAGACTACTTTTTTTCAGCACATATTTCTCTGGAAAGTGCTGTAGTGTAGGGTTAACATAATAGAAGTAAACGCCCTGGGTTCAATCCCCAGTTCTACTTTTTATTAGGTAGATCAACTATGATAAATGACTTGTATCCTTGAGTTCAATTTTCTCCTCCAAAATCAGAAATGATAATAAAATTATGTATGTCATAGAGTTTTTAAGATAATTGAATGTGTATACATACCTATAATGCATACACATAAATATATATATATATATAATGTATATATAATAGAAAAATTCCTGGCACATAGTCAGGCCTGTGGATTTACTTAATAAATACATTTTTCTAATTTATCAAACAAGCTTACTAAAATTTATTAAATTATACAGACTACTCTGTATAGAACTTATTTTTGTGGTGGGAGAAACAACAAGAACAGGTCAAATTTTAGAATTTAATTTCCTCATTCCCAAAATGTGAATCATTATTTTGAGAACTTTTGTATTTTTCCAAATTAATATTTTCTCTCTATAAACTTACACCACACACACACGTTCATCTTGTCTCATTTTGGATAAAAATACTCTACATCCTGGCAGCCAGGATACTAAATTATATCTTATTAATTGTCTGCATAGCATATTGCTTAAGAATACCAACTCTGGACTAAAATATGTTCCTGGATATTTTACCATAGTTCTTTCATTTGCTAACCGTGTCTTTGGTTAGCTGTGCACTCCTCTTCGGTTCAATCTTCCATGTGAAATAGGGGAATACAGGTCCACACTGCTGAGTGTGGTTGCTGTGGGGAACTGGAATTGGCCACCCCAAGATATATCTCTTCACCATGTGGATTATTTTGGGCTGGTTACTTGTGGAAACTGCAGACATGAGAGAAACTCTGATAAGCAGAAGTTACCCTTTGTTAAGAGACATTTACATTTGTAAAGGAAATCTCCATCTATAAAGGTGTCTCCCTCTCTGTGCCAGGAAGAAGGGAGGATGACCTTATCTCTAGAAACTCATATCAATGCAGAAGGCAAGGACTAACACTGCATAATAATCTTACTCTTGTTTATTGTGCTTTTCTGGTAATCTCACATAACTGACTCCCCCATCTCCAAAATCCTCGTTTGTCTTTAGCTGAGTGTGGTATTTAAGATGAGAACCTCCACCATTTTGGCAAGTTGCTCAGTTTTCCTGAGCCTCTCCCATGTATACATGTTATAAAGCTTTGTTTAATGTTCTCCTGTTATTCTGTCTCATGTGAATTTAATTTGTTGTCTTGTCAGAAAGACCCAGAGCAGGTAGAGGAAATATCTTCCTCCCCTACATTACATATCATCAATGATATATAAATCAAAATGCCTAGAATTTAGCAAAATCATAATAAAGGCTACATAGATACATTTTATTATTTTTATTTATTACTGGGTTCCAAAGCAGTCACCCTTAGAACATAGGTTGAGAGGGACACAGGTTTAAGTCACAGGAGATGGTCTGATTCTAAAAGAGGCAGACAGAAAACTTAGATATTAGAAATTAAAGTCTATAGAGATTTATCATTTTCTGACATAAATTCTAAATACATTTATGCATATTATGAGCTTAAAAATCTCTGAAATATTTGAGTTAATTTCATACTCTATATGCGTAATTTATGGTAATAAATGTGTGGGTCTCCAGAATATCATAATTTATACCAAAAGTGATATCCATACTTACTTTTAAAATCTGCAAGTTGTTACTCCAAGTTTGGGTATTTGCTTTTTCTTTCTTTCATTTCTCTTTTCTTTGAAAATATTTCTTCTCTAGTTATAAAGTGGATTGGAATGAAGGCAACCTTTCCTCTATTTTTATCAATATAAAATGCTGTTAACCTCTTAAATGAAGAGAATATAAAGTAAGTTATATTCTAAAACCTAAAAAGAAGTTTAAATAATTACTTAGGATTGAAATTACTAGTGTAACTGAGAACAAATAATGATAAAAGGGAGCCTCATTATTTTTAAATGAAAGCTTAATGTTTTATTTTATTAACTGATATTTGGTTTTGTGGATCTCCTTTAGTTAATTAACTAAAAAAATACGGTGCAATTATTTACATTTTACAACCTGAAAAGTAAATAGTAAAAGTGCAGTTCACCAGTGACTTAAATGAATATTCTCATTGAACACATCATGTCTCTGATCAAGCAATGATGAAATGAAATAGACAAAGTAACATTGCAAGTTTGTCCAGATTTATACATTATGCATAGGTTTCTGGATTTTTTTATAAGAATTTAGAATGCACAAGCAAGAATGGGTCCACATGCAGTAAGAGATTATGACATTTAGATGGTTTGACTCCTCTAATAAGAAAATACATTAAACATTCATCTGGGCCAAGTTTTAAAGGTGAGCATATTGGAGAATCCCTATTCTATGCATGACATTGAATGACATAATTTTCTTTTTTTCTTTTTTTTTTTTTTAAAGGTAAATTATAGCAAATTCCTTTCAGTTTATAAACTTTTTTTTTTTAAAGATTTTATTTTTATTTTTTTCCTTTTTCTCCCCAAAGCCCCCCGGTACATAGTTGTGTATTCTTCGTTGTGGGTTCTTCTAGTTGTGGCATGTGGGACGCTGCCTCAGCGTGGTTTGATGAGCAGTGCCATGTCCGCGCCCAGGATTCGAACCAACGAAACACTGGGCCGCCTGCAGCAGAGTGCGCGAACTTAACCACTCGGCCACTGGGCCAGCCCCTGAATGACATAATTTTCTAAAGATAGTTGCAGACCAATTTAATACCTAATCCATTGCTCTTCCTATTGTAGTGATAAATAAATAACAAGCAAAAGGATATATTGGAGTATATGAGGAAGCCCTTTGGTGTAAAACTAATACGGACTGACCTTGTTTTTCCAAAAGGGCCTGATATGGTCTTTGAGCACGCATTGTACATGTATTTTAAGTATTTACTTTGTTCCAAAGACAAGAACAATGCTGTTAAAGATAAGGATGTAACTTCCTCCATGTTGGCATTTCGTTAAGGATAAGCACCTCTCCCTAGGCTAGGGATTGATTGCTGACCCACTGTGACCATCCACCTTGAGACCACTGATCTGCTACGTTCATGGAAATGCTGCGCCAGCAAAGCAATTGCATGGATATTGTAAAAGGGATATTCAAATCATATGTGATACACGCTCTTTGATGATATATAGCTACCCTGTACACCCCCACTTCTTTGAAGTCCTCTATTCCTTTGTGAAAGGACTCTCGCCGGCTATATGGTTCTCAGATCTGCCTCATAATAAACTCACCCCAATTTTTATTTATATATTGGCTATGGATTATTTGCATTGACAGTAGTTTTTACATATTCTGGATGGAAAATGATTTTTTTAACATACATAGACTAGTTATTAAATAATCTTCTTTTGCAGTTAATCAGGTGGAAACACAAATGTGAATAAATGTATGAAAAATGATATGATGGAGTGTACTTGTCTACACATACATAGAGATACACACACACATATATGCAACACACAGACAGATGCACACTTACCTACATACACACATAAGGATACACACACAAACACACAGATTCTCACAGGTATATAGATATGTAATGGCATCTATTGCATGCTCCTTGTATGTAGAGAAATGCATGATTACATATAGTGAACATTAATATATATTTCATTTCACATATATATTCCAAATCACACACACACCTGAAAAAAGCCAGATAGCCACCCCTAAACTTAAGACTTGTTATAAGCATGTCCTAAGCTCACTTTAACCTTTCTCTTTTAGTGAATGAACACTGACATTCTGTGGCTTCATCTGTATAAAATGGGAATTTAAAACAATATGTAACTCATAAGGCATTTGTGAAAATTAAGTACAATAATGTATGCGGTAAGCCTTTAAATTAATAATATCTGTGTATGTTACCTAATATGATTATCATGATTATAATAGTTAGGATAGTCTAAACTAAAAAGAATATACTGTATCAGGAGATACTGGCTCATAGAATTTTATTTTTGTATCTCCCAATGTCTATAAACAATAAAAGATTTTTACTCTGCTAATCATTTTGATAACTCCTTTTGTACTGTGGGGGACTGAAGTTGACCACCCCGAGATATGTCTCTTTAGCATGAGGATTATTTTGGGCTGGTTACTTGTAAAAACTGGTAGACAGGAAAGAAAGTGAAAAATAGAATTTACTTACCCTTTGTTAAGAGACATTTACATTTGTAAAGGAAATCTCCATCTGTAAAGGTGTCTCCCTCTCTGTACCAGGAAGAAAGAGGGATGACCTTATCTCTAGAAACCCTTAATCAATGTGGAAGGCAAGGATTTAAATCTCCATAATAATCTTACTCCTGTTTACTGTACTTGTCCGGTAACCTCCTGTAACTGATTCCCCCCACCCCACCCCCAACATCCTCCTTTGTCTTTAGCTGAAGATGATATTTAAGGTGGTGGCTTCAGCCATTTTGGCAAGTTGCTCAGTTTGCCTGAGCCTCTCCCATGTGTACATGTTATAAAGCTTTATTTAAGTTTCTCCTGTTATTCTGTCCCATGTGAATTTAATTTGTTCTCCGGCCATGAGAACCCACAGAAGGTAGAGGAAATGTCTTCCTCCTCTACAATACATACTTTGACCTTTCTAATCCAAAATTATGGAGCAAGACCATCAGCTCCAGCAAACTTCTTCATTAACTTTGAAGATGAATATTTTAGGATATCAACATTAAAATGTATTGAAGTCCCTTATAGTTATTTAATGTCTACGGGACATTGTGAATAGCATTGCTTTCTTTGTCAAAAACATATATTTGAGTCTATCATATAAGAAACACACAAACGGGAGTGCTCTTTTTCAAAGTTTAATAAATATTTTACTAGTGTGCTGAAATATTACAATCATTGGTGAACAACCTTAAATGTGTCTACAGTAATCTAGAGCTAATAATCTCTATAGATATACACCATTTCTTCAGCCTAATTCATAAAGGGAAATCATATTCTAAATAAATTTACTTATTTAGAAACAAAAGAGTTTACTCAGGAAGTTCATATTTACAACAAACCCTTCACTAGTTAACTGATGTGGGATCTCTCATAACATAACCTCTGACCAAGAAAACCATTTCATGCTGAAGGTTGTGCCCTGAATGGCAAATGGCGCTGGGACTCACTGTTTTATCCCATACACCACATCACCCAGAAGTATTCAACCTGACAGAACACTAGAATGGCCTACAAAAAGCTTAGTTCTAACTCCTCTAGGGTTGGAGTGTAGTTTTCCAGAATGCAGCTTATGCACTGAAGCAAAGGATGATACATTGTATGGAAGTATGATTGACCCTTCTCAGCATCATTTCAAGTGTCCTACTTACAAAGTTGTGTTTTTCATTCCCACTGGAGGCTGTATAAATTATTGGTCAGTGAATATTCTCTTCACTCCCTCAACCCACCCACACACACTCCATGGAAGAGTACATTTTTCTGCTCTATTGATGTGGGGCATGGCAATGTCATATGGTTGGCCCCTTCACTATATCTCCCCACACTTTGACTTTGGGCTCAGACAAGTGACTTGCTTTAGCCATGTTATGACAGCAGAGACAACGGAAGTAAAGGCATGTAGCTAGCACAGTTGGCCTTGCCCGCCTATGTTTCTGCCATTACTACAAGAAGAACATGCCCAGGGAGCCTACTGATCCCAGAAATACGGGAGACATATGGAGAGGAAGCAACCCAGCCAACCAGCAATCCCACAGCTTACAGCAAAGCTTTCTCTATAGATCTGTGAACAGGATAATAAATGTGTATTGTTGGGGAGTTAAAACAAACAAATAAGGTAAACTCTTCAGGTTACCCATAGACTCCATCCAAGTTGTTGGACAGTAAACCTGGGTTCAAAAACTCAAATAGCACAATGGAAATTTCTGGAGGGCAACATCTATTTCTTGTTATGTTTCCACTTTTCTTTGCTATTACACTCTTTTGAGGAAATTAGGTATTTGAAAAAAGAATTGTGAAATTACGGATTTCTTATATTTGGCAAAAACTTGTGAGAACTCTGTTAAACATATTGTAATACTAAATAGAAGAGAAGACATTATGCTGACTTTTTTTTTCTGATTTAAAAGTATATTCTTTGTTGCTGCAAAACACCAGAGAACTTTAAAGGTACCACTATAGCTGACTCCATAAATACCAAGTCTTCCCATTAAAGTAAGTGCTGAAGAATTCATGAACTGAGAACAACCTACTCCAAAGTGTTTTCTTTATGCCTTTCTTTTCTTTTCACCAAGGAAGAAAACAGAAATAATCAATTTAATTATGCGTGCTTGTAGTTCCTCCGTTGTTATTCAGAGGAAGAACATTGTTATTGGTGACTTATTCAACCCACGACAAAATGTGCAAGTGAATTTCAGACTTTATTTTGCAATGTGAAGCAGCAAAGCTTTAGCTGTCACATTCCATGACAGGTATTTAAAACTTCTGTCGCTCTGTCTAACTCTGTTCTAAACAGATTCAGAAAGCTGACATTTCAGAACAGACTATTTCTTGATTCTGACTGGCAAGAATATTCACTGGAATAACTTTCTTATTGAATAAAAAGCGTAAGCTAAAATTGAAATGACTAGAAAAAGTAACTCCTGCAAGTAATATAGTATATTTTCATTTAAATACCAAAAAAAAAAAAAATGCTACGTACTGAACATAATTGGGCCAAACCTAACTCTCAGGCCAGTAATTTATGACACCGATCAACCAGCCGTTCCCCCTGCCTCCAAGGAGTTGATCTATTGTTAGACGTGATATAATATTATCTCAGGCAGAAGCAGCATCAATATCTTCCATTTCTGTTTCATCTATTAAGAAAGAAAAAAAACATGATAACAACATTGCACACACTGCTACTTGGACAATAGATGGAATTTAAATTATATATTGATGAAGAAACTAAATTCCTACAAGGAATGTTTTGTTACAATATCTGCAAAAGTGGCTTGCTATGTTAAAAGTCTTAAGAGGTGAAATTCTCAAAAGTAACATAGAAAATCCAATAATTTTAACTTAATTACTATTTATCGCACAATTTATGTTAAAAGTCATGAAATCAGGGACTAATTATTTACCCCAGCTATTTTACTATACTCAAGATGAATTGCATAAAAAGCATAATATATAGTATGTTGCCATATAATTACATATAATATATACAATTATACAATATATAAAATATGTAATATAATATATACAAAAATGAAAATAATGAAATAAAATACAATAATAATAACTTTGCTCTTTAAAAATTTTAATATTAACATTTTTATCCAAATTCATTGTTTTACTTGTAAAATATAAGTATAAATTTTCATGTTTGTATTTATTTGTACATTTAACACAATAGTGGCCTAATTCAATATCTTTGAATAGTGGCAATGATTCAACACCTTTCTACACATTTGCCAAGACGAAGCTGGTTGTTTCTGGCTGTAAAAGAATAAAAAATTAGTGCAGACTTTTAAAAGAATGTTATTTTTTTATCCCAAAAGAATTTATAATGACTGTTCTTTTGTGGAAATATATCAGAGAATCAAGAATATGGAAAGACTGGGCTGGTAGGCGGTGCAGCAGTTAAGTTCACACATTCCACCTATGTGGCCCAGGGTTGGCTGGTTCGGGTCCCAGGTGCAGACATACACACTGCTTGTCAAGCCATGCTGTGGCAGGTGTCCCACATATAAAGTAGAGGAAGATGGGCACCGATGTTAGCTCAGGGCCAGTCTTCCTCAGTAAAAAGAGGAGAATTGGTGGCAGATGTTAGCTCAGGGCTAATCTTCCTCAAAAAAACAAAACAAAACAGAATCTGGAAAGAATATGCAAAATGATAAAAATGGATGCAGGAAAAAATTGGGAAAATGAATTATTACAAAAAATAGCAAATAAAACAGGCATCTAATATATTGAAGGACTTAAAAGAGCAATAGCAATTATTCATAAACATGATACCAACCAATAGACTAGAGCCAGGGGGGAAAGGCTATGGAGAGGATAATACATATACTATCTAAGATAGCATTTTTAAGGAATGCTTCAAAGTATATTTAAGTCAAATCAATCCTTCACCAGAAAGAAATCTCCATGAAAGAAAAATTTTTACTGTGTTTTTCACAAATCATATTCACAATAGCTAGAACCCTGCTTGGCATATGGTTAACACTTGGTAAATATTAAATTAATAGATGAACGAATGGCTGAATAAGTGAATTGCTTGAATAGAAGCCATTTATAACTTAAATAAAGAGGTAAAAATAAAAATTGCAAAAGGCTGGAGTGGTGTCCTAAATTTGCATGGTTAAAGGAGCAAATGGTGTAAAATGGTTTAAGAAGTCAAAATGGTATACTAAAAGTATGCAAATCCCGAAGGAATCCCCAGAGTTCCTCAGTGAAGTAATTGATTTCAGGTCTAATAGAAAAGGTATAAGATGTGTCTGGGATATTGTGCAAACAATGCAAAAGAAATGATAAAGGACCATTTTAGTGAGGTCAAAAATATCAGGAGGCAAATTTAAAAGACTCTCACTGGTCAATACTGAGATATTTGTGAATGAAATCATATGATAACCAAAATTGGCTCCAAAATACATCATTGGGTAAGGAGTGTTAGTTAGAATCCATAGATGAAACATAATCCGTTCCGAGTTGATAAATGGAATATAGGTGATGGGTCCTTGATGGTTCATTATGCCCAGACGCTGCATGCTTGTATGTGGGAAATTTTCCCTTAAAAAATAGACTGGAGTACTTGAAGACTGGAGTACTTGAAATAGAATGTATCCTGATGGACAGGTAGTCCTTTGCAAAGATGAAATATATTGTTTTTAAAAAAATGACACCTTGCTGCATCAGGGTTTATATTCTGTATTCTGAAGTAAATGCTTTAAAAAGTTAAAGAAATGAAACAGAGAAAGAAATGCGTATTAAACATAACTGTTTTTGTCTTTCTGGAACTGCAGACATCTTTTCTTATAAAATGATCCCTCTTTCTTAGACATAAGTAGGCTTGCATCTCAAGCCAGGCCAAGCAGACAACTCCTTAGAATGCGCGCCACAAGTTTTGAACATGATTAAGCCTGAAAAACTGGTAGGATGTGAGTGTGACGTTGCCAGTGGCCACTGTGTCCAGCAGTTAGCAAGAACATGTCTAAGGAATGAAGAGATGGACGGGGATCAAAAGATTCTTGAGCATTTGGGTTCAGCCATACCTAAATACCTGGGTGAAAATAACCTCCCTTATTTTTTAAAAATTATTTTAACTTAGGGGCTGGCCCCGTGGCCAAGTGGTTAAGTTCGTGCGCTCCGCTGCAGGCGGCCCAGTGTTTCGTTGGTTCGAGTCCTGGGCGCGGACATGGCACTGCTCATCAAACCACGCTGAGGCAGCGTCCCACATGCCACAACTAGAAGGACCCACAACGAAGAATATACAACTATGTACCGGGGGGCTTTGGGGAGAAAAAGGAGAAAAATAAAATCTTTAAAAAAAAAATTATTTTAACTTAGAATTCTCTCAGTTTCAATCTAAAATATATTGACCAATGTAGGACTGATATGGTCTAATGATAACATCAGTTGATAATTAAATTATTTGAGATAGTTCTTGTATATCAGCCATACCTTATACATAAGGGGGAGAAACAAATGGTCACTATTGAATCAGATACAAGTAGCCAAAAAGATCTAGGATAAAACAGAAGATCAGGCTCACAAGATTGGCTTAATGGATTGATAGGAATATTGTAAGCGAGTGCACCAGCTGCCTTAGGGTACGAGATCAAGAAGGATGGTTAAGAATATATTTAGTGCAATTTAAAAGCAAATACTTCATATATATTAAACTTGAAATTACTGAGCAAGTAAGACTAAAAAGAGGAACCCGGAAACCCATGAACCAAGTAAGGCAGAAAAATTAGTACAATGAGAGGGAAAAACTAGAAAGAAGACTGAGCAGAATGAATACAATGTATCAGTCAGACTGATATCGCCTAGTCCGTGGCCAGGAGGACGTGAGGGCTGAATATCAGAATCCCAGTCTAAAGTATTTTAATTCCTTTTAAATTTCAAGGTATATTCAAGTTAAATATAAAAACACTGTATAAATCATTTTTATTACAGACATAGTCACTCTTTTGCTCTTCTTGTTTTTAATGTCCAGCTTAAAAACAAAACAAAACAAAAAGAACTTCCAGTTAACTTTATACATCAAAATTTATGGATTTTGAGGATTTTAATTGACAAAAAGTCAGAATGTTGGTGCCAAGATGACGTAAATTCATGCAAATATCACACTTTAGTTATTGTACCTTAGTTATGCTATGAAATACAGTAAATATCAAGTCCACTCTCAATTATACTAGAAGACAAGGGGTGATTTGCATGAAAAAGTAAAGTAAGATTTTAAAGGATAGATGAGTTTATTCAGGATGCTCTTTAAATATTTGTTTTATTCCAATAGTATTCAATATCTGCTCAGAAAAAAAGAAAAATAAATGCTCCTGAAAGAAATCATGTTTAAGCCTAAAGTTGTCATCAGAAATGCATTTCTACTCCAAATAAAAATGTATTTGTATTTTACTTAGTTTTATATTCATGGAAATTTTCATTTCCATTTGTAGAGATAAACAAACTTAAACTTCATTCAATTTTCTTTATTTCCCACCTATTTCAATCAAAAGTAAGTTAAAGTGTTTTTATTGTTTCTTCAAAGTTGCTCAAAGTTACCATAGCAAGTTTTTAATCTTATTTCTTATAACAGTTCCATTTTATTTGATTATTGTATATGGATACTTCATTTAATATTTAATATAGTTTCTCAGTAAAAAAAAAAAAAACAGTTGACATCAATATTTTGAAGTTCTCTTGAAAGTCTATTTTAAATGGCCTAAATATCTCTCTGCTAATTTTCAAAAAGACATACATTTCTCCTCACGTAGCTTTTGCCTAATTTTCAAAAAGACTCAAATTGAACATATCGCATTCCTTTAAAAACTTTTAAATTTCTTCTCAGGTTGTAGTCAAATCAGATAATTAATCAGATCACATACAGAGATAAGTGACACAGGAGGCATTGTCTTTTAACAGTGTTTTTATTGGCTTTTTTATTCATTTGACAAACTTTATAAAAGTTGACTATGCACCTAGCTATTGTTCCATGTTCTGTGTATCTGATAGTGAGAGCAGTAGACACAATCTCTCCTCTCATACTATGGAATGGGAAAGGAGGCAAGGGTCTGAAAAATAAATAAATGGCAAGTGCACAAAAACCCACAAAATGTAAAGTGCAAATGGAAGAAAGTTACAGAAAGCTGTTACAGAGAATAATGGGAAGGGGGCATTCAAAGTTACCGCAGAAGGCTTAACTGATGAGATGATATTTAAGGTAAAGCTCCAGGATGATTTAGAGCCACAGAAATGCCCTTGATCAGGAATAAAAAGTCTGTCTGATGGCCGTAAGCCTGGAAAAGCTTGATCTATTTGTTGAATGAGAAAAAGGACAGGGTGACCCTGGCTCTTAGGGAACAAGTGACAGAGCATCATGGGATTTGGCTGCTTTGGTGGGCAGCCCCAGACCAAACAGAACCCTGTATGTCAGCGTAGGAACCATAGATTTTATCGTGAATGGACAACCCCTGGACCATAGAACAGGTGGCTGGGGCAGGGTTGGGGGAGTGTTTGCTGATGGTGCTGTTGTGATTTACCTCGTCAATAGATCACGTGGCTATTTATGAAGAATGTATTAGAGTGTGGAATTCCAGTAATTACTCCTTGTCTATTTTACATGTAAAAAACAAACATTGTAACTTCTTGAAAACGTGAAACTCTCTATAAAAATATAATTACATATACCTCTTTAAAGTGGCACCCCTAGATTAGATTAATATTCTGCTATTCGAGTGTACCCTTTCCCTGGCAAACACATACTCAACTACATATAAAAACACAACATTTTTTAAAATACTGCATTCAAATCTCTCCTACTATTACATTCATATATTTAGTATTTTGATTATTGCAAAGATGTATTTCTGAATTTCTTCTTTAAAACTATCACAACTGGGAGTTGCCACTGGAGTTATTTGGGTGCTAAACATCATATAGTGCACATGACAACACCCCACAGCAAAGGATATTCCAGCTTCAAATATCAATAGTATTGAATCCGAGAAATTCAGATCTACCAAGACCATGAAAGTAACACAAAATGAATTGGGGCCAGAAAGACATATTTTTTTTTATCTAAATTTACTGTTGAAAAAATCAAAGATGTATTCACAAAGATAAACGGCAACTGAGGAAACTTCAACAAGATGGTGGAATAAGAGGTCGCCTTCTCCAGTCCTGCCCATTGAAACATTGATTCAGCAACTATCCACAAACGAGGAGACCTTTGTAAAAATTCTGGAACACAGGGGAAAGGTGGTAGTCCACTGACGGAGCAAAAACAAAACAAAACAAACAACAGCCAGAGAAAAAACGACATTAAAAGGGTAAGAAGAGTTTCCCTTTATCCAGAGCACCCTTCCCCCGAGCTACCACAGCACAGTGCCAAAAAGGATTACTGTGGCCCCTGATTTCTGCTGAGACCAAGGTGGCTGTCCAACTCCATAAGCCTCTCTGGACACTGCCAAAGAGGCCCACTTCTGTCTCAACTCACGCAGAACTGGGAGAATTGACAAGGTTAGACCAGCTGGGGGCAGCGAAGAGCGAAGAATAGAAGCAGGGTTTCCAGTGGCCAGTGCTGCGAATCTCTGCCATGGTCCCCGGGCCCGACAGCAACCAAGCCAATCTTGTGAGACTACCTGTTAAGAGCCTGGCTCCATCACCAAGCCCACCAGTGACCTGGCAATCATAGAGGCCCCCTAAGGGGCCCAGCTGTGGAGCACCATGCAGAGTCTTGGCCCACTGGGGAGCCTCGCCAGCAACTTCACCTAATTCCGGAGCCTGTCAGGAGACTATCATCTCCACCAAGAAGCACTGGTGACTTCCTGACCACAGAACCCTACTGTCATCAGACCAAATGTGGGCACCTTCTTGGTGGGTTAAATCAAAGTGTGCCACAAGTAGTTGTCTCACAAAGCCGAATTTTCATTTGAGGCATGCAGCCAAGAAAAATGGAGACCATAGGGCGTAATTTCACAAAGCTGTGTCCCCTACCCACTCCCAGCACAGGGAGTAGGGTATCTTTGTTTGGGGTAGGGAATAAATATTCAAAGGGGAAGTTTCATCATCCCTTGTGGAGGCATGTGGAGGTGGACATAAGCTTGCTCATGTGTGGTTTGAAATCATGCTTCTACATACATCGCATGACCTAAAAATGGCTGTTTCATCCACCCAGAAGAGTGGAATTTATGATGTTAATGAGGGCAGGTTACTTTAGGACAACTCTCTGACTGTCTGTGCAGGTGTCAGTCTTGTGGTTGCTGCCTGGGCCAGTCTGGTCCATTTCAGAGTGGCTGGGCCCAGGGCATTTGTTGCTTAGAGCTTCTTCCTGGAATATAGCTGAAAACTGTATATGCTCAAGACCCCAAGGTGTTAAATAAAGGAAAGCCTATGCCTTTCAAGGAGATGAGAGAATTAGGTCCAACACAAAGGTTAGAGTTGAGGCAGGACAAGAGAAGTGGGTTAGGGTTCATGTCTGGTGACACGATCTGCAGCCTAACCACTACGGAGTCCTGCCTCCTGGCCAGGCCCAACCAGGAAGCAGGAACCTCCCCCATCATGGAGCCCCACTAGTGGTCTTGCCTCACCACAGAGCCCAGCCAACCAGCTTCACCTAATCTCGGTGACCCACCAGTGGCCTCTCCAGAATGCAGAGTCCTGTGAGACAGCCATGACTAACTGCAGGGACCCAGCAGTAGGCCCTGCCCAACAGTGGACTCTGCAGACAGCAACAGTGGTCCCTATCTGACTACAGACCCTGGCAACAGGTCTTCCACGACCACAGAGATGCATCAGCTGGCCTTGCCCAACCTGTTAGCCTTTCTGGGCAGCTCCCTGCAGAGGGGAGCCCAGCAGAGGGGAGCCCAGCAGAGGGCACTGCCTCACTGTGGACACCACCAACTGATCTGCCCAGAATGTATGCTGGGCTGATGTTGGTTCATACCCTCAGGGATTTCCTAGGTAAAGTCCAAAACTGGCCCTCCTATACAGAGGGCAGGGAGAGAGGGAAGAAAGAGGCAGACCACTCCAGATGTTTAGGTGGCAATTTTCATAAGCAAGGGAACGTACATAGAGACTTATCTTGGGTGACCCCAAGATGAGTAGGTCTATACACCTGCCTGCCAAAATCTTCAAAGTTTATAGAGAGGCCTTAACGGGGTTCAGTCATGGGTATACTGTCCAGGAGGTCTCAACAATACATTGCTCTTTCAAGGCTCTGTCCTTGAGGCAGCTTCTGGTGTAGAAAGGCAAACAGAAGACACATTCCAAAGTCAAGGGAGGGAGTGAGGAGACTCTGATTATCAGAGCTCAGCTTGTCAGTCAACTGGCTGTCATGACCTCTCGATGACCTCCTCCAACACTCCAGCCCTCCCCTCCATGAAGGGCTCTTACAATCTTACAGCCCTCATTTTTCGCAATGTGCCCTGAGCAGTCAGCAAGGGTTTCACCAGCATGGAGTGGCTGTATTAGGGGCAGATGCCACAGCAACAGTATGGGCACATGCAAGAGAAAACAAAGATTAAGATAATGATTCACCAGGGGCCAGCCCAGTGGTTGTAGTGGTTAAGTTTGAGCACAGGGCAGCCCCAGGTTCACAGGTTCGGATCCTGGCATAGACCTATCGCCACTTGTCAAGCCACGCTGTGGAGGCATCCCACGTAAAAAAGAGGAAGATTGACACAGATGTTAGCTCAGGCCCAATCTTACACACACACACAAAGATAATGATTCTCCAGATAAATAATTTTTTCCACCATGAGCCGCATGATCCAAACCACTGATTTATAAGTCCTCTAGGCTGGGGGTAGGATGACTCAGGGTGTTTGCTTGTGTCCTCATGTGATTTAATAAAGATGATACATTAGCAGACTCATCAGGTAAGAACATGCAATGCTCTATTTGAATAATGGCACAAGTGCATCCTTGCCAGGCAATGATAATATCCGAAGCCATCCTTTTTTGGAGGACAGCTTTTCTCATTAGAGACATTTCAGTGTTCAGTAAAGATAAACTTTGCCAGCTGTCTTTTTGTGTGTGTGTGTGTGAGGAAGATTGCCCCTGAGCTAACATCTATTGCCAATCCTCCTCTTTTTGCTTGAGGAAGATTGTCACTAAGCTAACATCTGGGCCAGTCTTCCTCTGTTTTATGTGGGGTGCCACCATAGCGTACCTTGACGAATTGGGATCTGAATGTGTGAACATTGGGCCACTGAAGCAGAGTGAGCAAACTTAACCACGCTGCCACCACTGGGCTGGCCCCTTGCTGGCTGTCATTTAAGGCTTGCTGGGGGAGTGTAGTAAGGACTTCTCTGTGTACTATAACCTCCTCCAGGCCAATGGAGGGAACAAAGATGGTGGCCAAGTGATTATACCAGTGGAAAACAGAACATGCCAATCTGGCCTTGAGGAGAGGGAGGTTGGCAGTTGTTACTGTGAGGCAGATTCTCCTCTGTGCCCAGAAGAAAGCAGGGTGCAGTGGCCCAACCATCCACGTGGGAGCCAAGGCCACAGATTTGTGCCACACAACCACTGGGTCCCATTTTGGGCTACCCAGTAAATACTTGGGCGGTGTGACCAGTTAGTGCCAAACCAGTCACTATCCTTTAATATGACAAAATTACTACACAGTTCCAGTGGTATCCATCGCATATCCTTGGTACAATTGCATTGGTTCTGCTTGGAGGGATTTTTCTGTTCTCAATATAGGAGTCCTTGGGTGCTCAAATGTCCATAACCCAGGGTAAGCCACATGAACTCACCACAAATCTGAATATAGCTACCCATGCCTCTGATGGTGGTATTTTAGGTCAGCATTTTGATGGGCTGCTTGTGTAGTTTGATTGACAGAAAAAGAACACCTATGCCCAGTGTTATTGATAGTGTGAGCCTTACATAAGATTTATGGATCAGTATTGGTAATATAAGAATTAAGAGTACTAATTCTAGCTTGTTCTTCCTTAAAGTACTATTTTAGGGCCTTCCACTACCCTCCCTGGAGTAGCAATGTCCACCATGGCGATCTGATAAGTTGGAGAGAGGCAGCTGCTAACATACCCAACAGCTGGACTGATGGAGCTTGGTGTTCTCAGCAACATAGCATGTTGATCCACAGTGAGAGTTGGAGCAATGGCTGTTTTCTGTGACTTCCATACATTTACGATGTTGGGTGTCTTGGCAGGAGTACTCAGTCTGGCATATGAGGCAACAGGCTCTATTGATTGATCTTTCAGACATACTAAAGCCTGGGATAGTACTTTAGTCCACCTTGCTGAGGTGGTTTCACTTGTTAATAGTTTGATCTGCTGCTTTAATATTCCATTCTTACTTCCTATCAGCTCTGCTTCTTGCAGATTATAGGGGAGATGGAACCTACATTCAATGTCATGCTCTTTTGCCCAGTCTTGCACATCGTGACCTTTGAAATAGGACCTCTGATCACTATCTAGTTGACAAGAGTATCCATTTATGGTACTCAGCATCTCCAATCCTCTAAGGGTGGCAGCCTGATTTGCCTAGCAACAGGGGAAAGCTTAGGTTAGGCCACAGCCACACGCAGTGTCCACACAAATCAGGGCATACTTAGAACCCTCACTCAGAGGTAAGTGCTCAATATAATCAATTTGCCAATCTCTCATCAGTTGGGAATTCTGGTGGATGGCCCCAGACTCCTTTGGCAGTTGCCTCGGATGATATTTAGAACACACAGGACATGCCATTACTGCATTAATCAAGTTACTGTATTTCAAGGACAATCCAGCATTTTTGACAATACGCCATCCCACCTGGACACTACGGAGGCTACTCTTTCTATGCACCCAATCTTCTTAACTATTAAAGAGTGAGTTGCTAGGGTGTATACCCCAGTTAGGTCATCGGCTCCTGATTGCCAGGGGGTGGAGGGTGGGGTGATGTCAGTGCTTTATGAGCTGAGATATGGAAAACAGTGAGGACTGCCTCAGGCTCTTCAAGGTGAACCCAAATGTCTTTCTGCATATCCTGACCCCAGGAGGACTTCATGATCATCAATTCCTCAGCTTCCCATTGTCCAAGCTATAGGGGTACTCCCTTTAGAACAGCCAACTGTCAGTGCAGAGTTAACAGCGAGGGTTAATGAGTGATCACCAGCCAAACATTCTGAGTTAAGCCCACTGGCTGCTGAAGTTTGTTCCTATTTCTTTCCAGATGGGGTCAGTGTTGGGCTGAATAGAGACTGCAGTCCATTGCCATGGCCCTAGATCCATCCATATACCAGGCATCATGGGAAATTTCTCCCACCCCCATTCTACAGGCCACAGGGGCTACCACAGGAATAGGGGCGGGGACATTTGGAGGATCTACAGCCTCCACAGGGCCTAGGAACACCCGCATTTCTAGAGTCAGTGATCTGGTGGACAGGATGCTCCTCTACCACAAATAGGCATGCCACCAAGTTAAAGTGTGAGTTTGAGCCATGGCAGAGGTGGGCCCATGGAACATCTTCTCAACCTAACCCTTGATAGAAAGGGAAGTTCTTATCACAATATGCTGTTCCTTCATGAGAGGCTTTACCTGGAGGAATACTGCGTACAATGCTAGGAGCTGCTGCTCTATGGGGGTATATCGGGTTTCTGCCCCCTTCCAGAACTGGGACCAGAATCCTAGGCATACTCTTTCCCTCAATTCTCCCTGTCACAGTGTCCAACTCATACATTTTCGAGTCACAGATACATCTAACTCAATTTGTAGCTCTACTTGGGACACACCCAGAACTTTAACCTGCTTCACTAGTATTTTTGCCTTCTCAAAGGTGGCTTGTTGCTCTCATCTCCAGTCCCCACATGCCCTTTCTTTACCAGGTAGTATAAGGGATGGAGGTGCTGTGCCAGATGGGGAATAAAAGTCCTCCCAAACCCCACCATCCCTACGAAGGCCTGCACCTCTTTCACATTCTTAGAAGTTGGATGTTTGCACCTTCTCACTCACAGCTTCTGGGACAACACGCATCTTGCCCAACAAACAATTCCCCAAATCTTTACTGCAGTGCTTGGCCCTTGAGTTTCCTGTGGGTTCACCACCCAGCTCCCTTGCAGATGTTCCAGCAAAGTCTGCAGTGTTCTGCACCAGAGGTAGATATTCACGTTAACATCAATGTAATGGGCTCATTTTACTAATGTGGAAAAGGAGAACAGACACAGTTCTCGGAATACCATTCCACGAAATATTGTGGGGTTGTGCAGGTAGCCTTAGCAAGCACATGAAACGTCCATTATTGTCCCTCCCACACAAAGGCAAATTGATCGTGTGACTCAAAGGTCAGGGGTATACTAAAAAAAAAATTTGCTAAGTCTAGTCCAGCATGGTACAATTCTGGGACTGTGGCCAAGGTGTCTAAGATGGCGACAATGTTGGGCACAGCTGTTGATGGGGGGCACTACCTTGTTCAGTTCTTGGCAGTCCACCATCATCTGCTATGGCCGTCTGGCTTTTTTACCAGCCATGCTAGGCTGTTGAAAGCACCATGGGCAGGGCGTACAACACCTGCTCAGTGCAGTTCTCGGATAGTTTCTCTTGTCTCCTTATGTTCCCCAGGCAATTTATACTGTTTGACAGTTATCATTCTTCATGGGGGTGGTAGATAATTGGTTCCCAGTTGGCATTTCCCCTCAGCACTGGTTGATTTCTCTAACCTGGGGGAGGAATTCACCAATAGAATTTTGCAGAGTTTGACTTTGTAAAATATCAACGCCCAGTATGTTTTCTAATATTGGAGAGATAAAAACCTCATGCTCTCATGGGGGGAATGTCCAATTTACAGCATCAAAGAAGCCTTCCTGACTATAACCTTTTGTACTCCGTAACTATTGATGGCACTGAAGGGGCTGGAAAGCTTCTGAGGTTTACCATGTAGTAGAGTACATTCAGCTGCAGTACCAATTAGAATTTATTTCTGGGGGATCGGTGAATAGTAAGCTCAACATAGGGACTCCAATCGTCCCAAGTGGTCCTCATCTGGAGGCCATCTTGGCTTGGATCCTATACCCAGGGTTGAGAGCCACCCTCATGGAATGGGATGGTGTCTCTCAGGCCTCTGCTGGAGCACTTGGGGCTCTAGGGGCAGGTCTGAACTGTTGTTCAGATTTTAAGGCTTTCCGTAGGCTGACCAATACAACATTGGGTTTCTGGTCTATTTTTTCATGTGGGGTCTTGGTAGCAATGAGGTCAAACCACATTTTCCTTTGAGTTACTTTTACTAGACTGTTTTTAGCCAATTTGGATTGGCTTTTGGCTTCTCAAATTCCCTCTCTGTTTTGAGTTTTTCCTATAGCCTGTACCCATTCCTGGGTTTTGTCAGTTTTCCCAAGATCAGCAATGGATTGTCTATCCTAAACGTCTTGTTCAATGACTGGGCTCGGCATGGATATCAGAGTCCCATGCCAGCTGCTAGGGACAGACTGGAGTATCTTAGCTTTCATTCCTGCAGTGAATGTGGCCTGGTCAGGGCCTTCAAAGATGGGGATGTAGATGGCCTGTTTCATTCCCAACTTTATGAGAATGTGTTGTACCTCCTGTATCGATTTCCAGGGTCCCATATGCACAGGGAGATCCCTGTCATTGTGCCAAGCCTCTCTACAGGCTAGAATAATTCAATGAATAAGGGAGTGACTACCTTGAACCCCATGAGCACCATGCAGGTACTTCCAGAGGGCAGGGTGTGTGGCGATGTTGCTCATTTTCTCTGCCTCCTGCCTAGTCAGAAAAATGTCACTGCCCTCCGTATCCCATAGGTGCACTAATCATGCCTGGAGACTTTCCCTGGCCTTTGCTGAAATCTGGCAACTGTATCAATAAGCTCAGTGGGAGCATATTCTCTCATCATAAATGTTTCCTGAATAGGGGACTGCCCCACTAGCTTGGCTTATTGTTGCTGTGATTTTGCTTTACTTTGTATTAGGAGCTGGACAGCATGAAGTGTTTTGTTCATTTCATTCTCAATCACCACAATATCCTCCTCTTAATTCTCTTCACTTTCCCAGAAATTCCACCTCTTAGTTTTGTCACAAGCACTTGGTCACAATCAGGCTTTGTCACAAGTGCTTGGACCTTCATCCACCACAGCTTGTGCCCTTCTAGCTTTGCAAAATGACATGCTAAAGTCTGCAATTTATTATCATGCTCTCCCACCTTGTCTGCCAGCCCCGAAGCTAGTAGAGTAGTGGACAACCACACATCCTTCTCTAATCTCAGCTTTTCCTCCAACTTTCTAGCTCAAGCTTCAGCCTCTAGTTGGGCATCAATGATTGGCTAAAGTGCCCACAGTAAAGACCAGCTCACTGCAGCAGCCATCTGTTTCACTTATTTGTCGCAGTGTGCTATATGCAGTTCCTCAAAGAAACAGAAGAAAAAGGCAGGCCACTCCAGACTGGTAGGTGGCAATTTTAATAAGTAAGGGAACTTACATATAAGGCTTGTCTTGGGCGGCTACAAGACAAGTAGACCTCTGCATCCATCTATGAGAATCTTAAACATTTATGTAGAGAACTTAACTGGGTTCAGCCACATATTCTGTCCCGATGGTCTCAATACCACATTACTATTTCTAGGCTGCGTCCTTGAGGTAGCTTCTAGAACATAGGAGGCGATTAGAATGTACATTCCAAGGGCTGGCCAAGGGTTAAGGAGCCTCCAATTGCCCCATTCCAGCTCATAGGTCAACTGGTGGTCATGTCCTCTCAATGACCTCCTCCAACAGCTGACTGGTGAAAGCCTTTCCTTGCTACAGCCAACCTGTAAATTCTGGAAGAAGTGTTTGCATTTTCACATGTGCAGACATGGAGGCAAAGATACATTGATGAGGAAGAATCAGGGAAATGTGACACCTCCAAAGGAAACTAATAAAGCTTCAATAATTCACCTGAAAGAAATAGAGATCTATGAAATGCCAGAAAAGTAATTCAAAATTGTTGGCTTAAAGAAACTCAGTGAATTACACACAGTGGAATGAAACTAGATATTAATAAAGTAAGGAAAATGGAAAACTTCACAAATACCTGGAAATTGAACAACACATCTTTGACAATCATTTGGTCAAAGAAGAAATAAAAAGGGAAATTAAAAGATATCTTGAGACGAATACAAAAACAGCATAATAAAACTTATGGGATGCAGCAAAAGCACTATTAAGAGGGAAATTTATAGGGATAAACAGCTACGTTTAAAAAGAGAGAAAGATCTCAAATCAACGACCTAATTTTACACCTCAAAGGAACTGGAAACATACCAACAAACTAAGCCCAAAGTTAACAGAAGAAAAAATAATTATAAAGATTAAAGCAGAAATGAATAAAAAATAGAAAAATACAATAGAAAAAATTGATGAAACTGAGTTGGTTTTTGAAAAGATAAAAACATTTAGACTTACTAAAAAGAGTAAAGACTCAAATAAATAAAATCGGAAATGAAGAAGGAGATATTACAACTGATGCCACAGTAATTTTAAAAAGATCATAAGAGGTTATTATAAAAAATTACACACTAACAAATAACATACAATCCACTACACTGAACCAAGAAGTAAACAGGAGCATCTCAGTTACAATCAAGGAGATAGAATCAGTAATAGAAAACCTCCTTTGTCAAGGAAAAGTTCAGGTGAATTCTCCCCAATATCTGAAGGGAAATTAATAACAATTTTTTGAACTCTTCCACAAAATAGAAGAGGGAACACTTCCAAATTCTTTTTATGAGGTTAGTATCACTCTGATACCAAACCCAGACAAAGACCTAAAACTGTAAAACTCCTAGGAGAAAAACTTAGGGGAAAAGCTTCTTAATCTTGGCCTTGGCAACGATTTCTTGGATATGACACCAAAAACACAAGTGACAGAAATAAAAATAGGCAAATGGGACTACATCAAACTAAAAGACGTCTATACAGCAAAGGAAACAATCAACAAAGTGAAAAAGCAAACTATTATATGGGAAAAACTATTTACAAACTATATACCTGAAACAGAGTTAATATCCAAAATGTATAAGGAATTCCTATAACTCAATATTAAAGAAACTAACCTGATTAAAAAATGGGCAAAGGACTTTTATAGACATTTTTCCAAAGAAGACATACAAGTGGCCAACAGGTGCATGAAAAGATGCTCAACATCACTAATCCTCAGGGAAATGCAAGTCAAAACCACAAGAAGATTTCATCTCACACCTGTTGGAATGGCTATTATCAAAAAGACAAGAGATAAGTGTTGGAGAGGACATGCAGAAAAGGGAATCTTTGTACACTATTAGTAGGAACTTAAAATGGTGCAGTCACTACGAAAAATAGCATGGAGTTTCCTTAAAATTTAAAAATAAAACTACCATATGATCCAGCAATCCTGGATATTTATCCAAAAGAATTGAAATCAGAATCTCATGGAGATATTTGCACTCTCATGTTCATTGAAGCAGATTAACAATAGCCAAGATGTTGAAACAACCTAAATGTTCGTCAACAGATGACTAGGTAAAGAAAATGTTGTATATACACACAATGGAATATTACTCAGCCTTGCAAAAGCAGGAAATCCTGCCATTTACTATAACATGAACTTGGAAGGCATTATGCTAAGTGAAATAACTCTGACATAGAAAAATAAATATACATGATCCCACTGACATCAGGAATCTAAAATAGTCAATCTTATAGAAGCAGGGTACAATGGTAGTTACCAGGGGTGGGGGTAAGGTGGATCAGGGAAGTATTGATCAAAAGGTACATGGTTTCACTTATGAAAGACGAATAGGTCCTAGAGATCTACTGCATAGCACAGTGCATATAATTAACAATACTGTATTGTATGCTCAAAAATTTATTAAGATGATAGATCTTATGTTAAATGTTCTTCAGCAAAAGAGAGAGAGAGGAAACTTCTAGAGGTTATGGTTAAGTTTAAGGCATTGTATTTGGTGACAGTTTCATGGACATATGCATATCTTCAAATTCATCAAGATGTATGTATTAAATGTGTACAACTTTCTTGTATGTCAATAAAATCTCCGTAAAATTTTTATATAAATAAATAAAGGAAAAGAGAAAAAAGAAAAAAAAGGAAATTGTGAGATGATAAATGTAGGTAGTTTCAAGCCAAAAGGAAAAGAAAAGAAAAGAAATGCCAATTGGCAATGCTTATGGTCTCAGGGAGTCAAAGGAATGGTGTTAACTCAGGTGAACTGGAGTGTGCTTGCTCCCGTTACAGGGTCTCTTCACTTCCCCTCCATTCATTCTAGGCATAACTTGGCATTGCCAGACCTCCAAGATTATAGAGATAACAAAAATGAAGTAGCAATGTCTAAATTTTTAAAAGTTACCAACAAAATGGCAAACTCCAAAAAAAATGTGATATTTCTTGGCCAAGTTTATCAATATTTGTCATATGCATTATCATCCACACCAAATGCAGTTCCAATTGTCATTATTTTTACGTGTGTAACTATGCTTTGTTACGGATGATCCCAAAATTGTTTGTTCACATGTAGAAAAATCTCCCTATGGATAAAACTGCATAATATAAGAGAGATATATACATATGATAATAGATATTATATGTATTTACATATTTATATATTTATATATAAATGTAATAATGTTATAAATCACTCATTTGAGAAAAAACTAGCTTGAAAAAAGTACGTAATCTTGAAAGAATAGATACATAATATTGGATTATACATATAGAATTAATTGCTGAGTTACTATTGTTGTAGACAACAACATACAATTCTATTTTTTAATCATTATTTAAACAAAAAAATAACTTGAATTTCTTGCTATTTTCCCTAACAGTTGATTTTGCACAGCTACATGCCATTAGTGCTTTAATCTGCTAATCAACCAAAATGATAACTTGACTCAGAAAAACTTGCTTCCAATTATCAGCAGTAATAGAATTGTTATTGATTCCATTATGTGACAATTTCATAGCCACAACTGTTTCTAAGACCTGCAAAACTATTTAACTCCCAATAAAAGAATTTTCCAAGCTGAGTTCAGGATCACACTCATATCTATCAAAATGTTAATAGTTGTTTTTCAAAGTATTCCCATTGTCCAATAAAATTGAGCAGTCGATATTTTTACCTTTCTGGACAGTCAGTTCCAATCAGTATTTTAGGGCTTGGCCCTGTAGCTGAGGGGTCAAGTGGTTAAAGTTTCACGCTCTCTGCTTTGGGGGTCTGGGTTCACAGGTTCAGATCGCAGATACCAGACCTATACCATTCACCAGCCATGCTGTGGCAGCAACCCACCTACAAAATAGAGGAAGATTGGTATAGATGTTAGCTTAGGGCAAATCTTCTTCTGGAAAAAACAAAAAATTAGTATTTTAAAAATATGACAAATCATTGTCATATCTTTATATATGTAGCAAATATGTATTTAGTATGTATATATGAGTACATTATGTCAGCAGTAAATAAATGTTACCTTTTTACCACATTGTTTTAAAATATAATGGCAACAACAGCCTTATTTATCCTCAAAGGTAACTTTCCAGCATGCCCTAAGAAGTGAGACATTACTGTTCTAGGCATCAGGAAGGAAAATGCTATTCTAGGATATTCATTATGTCTTCATGTTTAAGGGGAAAGGAAATAGATTTTTCAAATATATCTGTTAATGGCAAAGTTGTGTGTGTGTGTGTGTGAATTTAATGATGTTCTCTTCCCTGGTGAGCCAACATCATAGTACAGGATCAAGTAAAAGCCTTAACCTTTAAAGTGAGATGTCTTTTTTTTCAGCAATTCTGCCACTCACTCATAAATTTCTCTCTCCTCAGTCTCCCAGGATCAGAAGATTTCCTCCCTCGCTATTCTGCAGTTGGATTTTGTAAACAAACAAAATTTTGACAAACTCCAATAGCCAAGATATACAGGAGTCAAGAAAATCATGTGTAAGAGAAATTTTTAAAAAGATTTTGTTTTCTGGACACTATGCATTTAACTTTATTGAAAATTAAATAGGAAAGTCAATAGTAACAATCATGTAAAAAAAGATTTTGTGGTCACCCAGTAGGTTACACAGTTGGTTGTACATAATCATAACTCAGTCAAGCATTTTGTAACATAAAGATTGCATCCAATAGTGTACTGGAGTGGGCTCATACCAGCTCACTTCATGAGCATCTCCTCCCAACCTCGTGTTCAGTGACATCATATGGATGGCTTGAAATCAGCAGCAGATGTCAGTGAATGTTACAAATCAGAACCTTCTTTCTTGGAAATCCAATTGACAAGCACACCACTGGTTTCACTGGCAATAGTGGTATATTTTAATTGCTCTTCAGTAGTGTTTCTCAAAGTGAGATCCACAGACCAGCAGCGTTCTTCACAGGGAAGTTGTTAAATATGCATCCTCTTGGGTTCCATTCCAGATCTACTGAATTGAAATACTGGTAAGGGTCCAACTACTTGTGTTTTAACAAGCTTTTTGGGTGATTGTGATACACATTGAAGTTTGTAAACCACAACCCTAAGGAGACACATAAAGCCTGTGTGTGTGTGTGTGTGTGTGTGTGTGTGTGTGTGTGCATGAGAGAGATTGTGTATTTAATGAGAAATGATGACAAAATATTTTCTAGGGACAGGGAAGTTATTCATCATTGCACAAAATGTCCCAGGAACTTTTTACATCACTTAAGAGTTCATTAATGTTTGAAATTATTATAAGACATACATATATATAGTTAGTGGCCTTTGTTACCATCACAGGCTTCTCTCCCCTGAACTTGGCTGTTTTCATTTTAGCTTAGGGAGTCTTATCACCACTACAGGTACTATGACAAACTGTATGTGAGTTACCCAAATTTTACTTTTCTAGTAAAATAGTAAGGCCTATTCCTTAAAGTTTAAGTTCATAAGTGGAGGAAAGATGAACTAGAAGAAACTTGGGACTTGAAGTCAGAAGACAGGGCTGTGAGAAATACTTCTTATGAATGTAACAGTAGATAAACTCCTTAGCCTTCAGAACCCACATCTCTTTATCTATAAAATATATTATAATTAAGAATAAAAATTAAAAAATCATGAACATTTCAGTTATTTCTTTTTGTTTGGAAGCTATGATAAAACGATCTGTGACTGTGCTGAAAGCCAGGGAACCTGAGATTCTCATTTAACATCAAACTATTGAAGTTAATAAAGGCCATAATTTGTACATTATCGATTTATATTTATATTCTATGGATTGCAATTCTGGTTTGTTGAGTTGTAACTTATATGGTAAATACATATTGAGACTTTTTTATTTCCAGGATATCCTAAAATATATTTCTAAAATGAAATAAACCATTCTGTCTCCTATGAAACCTTGACTCCTTCATGTTTATCTGATCTCTTTCAAACCCAGTGGCTGGTACCAGGGTCTATAAAGGCATGCGGCTTCAGTTGGATCCTGGCTCCACCACCAAGGCTTGTCTCTATGCTTCAATTTTGTTATTTTTGAAGTGGACATAATTATGACACTTACCTTGTAGTAGTGTCTGAAATATAGTAAACAAAAAATATCATCCATTATTCTAATAGTATCCATCTACTTTCAACTTTACAAGTAATTCACAATACTAAACAACTTAAAATAGAAATCATATAGAATCTAAGTAGAAATAGAAAAACATCTAACAAAATCTAATATAAATTTCTAGTTAAATAAATAATCTCAGCAAACAGAATAAAAAAGAGCATTAACCTAATCGAGCACTTCTATGAAAACAACCCAAAAGCTAACATGTTTAAAGATGAAAGACAATGTTTTCTCCGACATCAGGAAAAAGGCAAGGATGTTCTCACCCCTCAGTTCTATTTGCCATTAGACTAAATGTTCTAACCAGTATAATTAGTCAGGAAAAAATGTTAATAATGACATTCAAATTGGAACAGAAATAAAATTTAGTCTTCATTCATACGTGGTATGATCGAACATATAGAAAATTCAATGAAATCTACACAAAAGTTACTAGAATTAATAATTATATTTATGATGGATACAAACACAAAACTCAATACACACAGTGAATTTTATTCCCACATACTAGCAATTAAAAATCAGAAATCAAAGTTAAAAATAATTCATTTCACAATAGCAGCAAAAATAAGAAATAGGGATAACCATGAAAATTTTAAAAGACCTAACTAAATGTAGAGGTATACCTCATTAATGTGTAGGAGAACTGAATATTGTTAAGGTGTCAGTTCTCCCAATGTTGATCTATAACTTCAACATAGTCCTAAAGAAAATCTCTGAAAGGCTTTTTAAATAGCAATTTCTGAGCTAAATTTAAATCATATGTAAATGCAAAAGACCTAAATAGTTAAAAAAAAAATTAAAAAGATGAACAATGTTGGAAGGCAAAGCATACCAGATGTTAGGACTTATAAAGCTATAGTATTAAAAAGAATGTGATATTGACATCAACAGATAAATGGAACAGTGAATCTAGAAGTAGGTCTGTTCGTATAGCGACAACAGATATTTCATAAAGATACAAAGGCAATTCAGTGGAGAGAAGAAAATATCCTTTTCAGAAAGTGATGCTGGTGGGGCCAGCCCGGTGTCGAAGTGGTTAAGTTCGCATGTTCCAGGCAAGTTTGGATCCCGGGTTCGGACATGACACTGCTTGGCAAGCTATGATGTAGTAGGCGTCCCACATACAAAGTAGAGGAAGATGGGCACAGCTGTAGCTCAGGGCCAGTCTTCCTCAGCAAAAAGAAGAAGATTGGCAGCAGTTAGCTCCGGGCTAATCTTCCTGAAAAAAAAAAAAAAGATGCTGAAACAATTGGATATCCATATGCAAAAAGTGAACTTGAATTCATACTTCATTATATATATATATAAAAATATATATATATAAAGTATATATATATATATACATAAAAGTTAACTCAAAATGGATGAAAGATAGAATTGCAAAATCTAAAACTATTAAGTTTCCAGAAGAAAATATATGAGGAAAAAAATTCTATAAACTTGGGTTAGGCAAAGATTATTTAATTTTGACACCAAAACCATGATCCTTAAAACAATAAATTGATAAGTTGAACTTCATCAAAATTAAAACCTTCAGATCTTCAAAAGACATTGTTAAAGATTTAAAAGTCAAGTCTCAGACTGGGTGAAAATATTCGTAAAGCATATATCAGATAAAGGACTTGTACACAGAATAGAGAACTCTCAAAAGTCAATAATAAAAAGAACAAAAATCTAAACTAAAAGTTGGCAAAAAATTTAAGCAGATATTTCACTCAAAAAAATATATGGTTGTCAAATAAGCACAAAAGGCATGCCCAACATCGTTAGTCATTATAGCAATGGAAATTTAAATTACATGTGATATAACTACATATCTATTATAATGGTTAAAATTTTAAAAGATTGAATATAACAAAATTTGGCTAGTCCATGGAAGAACTAGAACTTTTCATGAACTCTTGGTGGAAATATAAAATGACAAATCACCTCTGTAAAACATCTTGGGAATCCTCAAAGATTTAAGCATACATTTACTGTATTACCTAGCCATTCCACTCCTAGGTATTTATTCAACGTATGTGAATGCATTGTAGGAGAAATGAGTATAGTGCCACACTCAAAGACTCAGAGGATGTAAGGATAATGGTCTCCATTATAATTCCGTCAGAAAGACTCTAGAGCATAGAAATAAATAGAGTAACAAAAATTCCACCAAGCACTATTCCTATTGTAGTTACAATGCCAGATATGGTATTTGCTAGAGCAAATTCACATGACTTCAAATGCAGGTTATACAGCCATGCAGCTGACAAATGCATTCTTTTCCGTCCCTGTCAAAATAGAGGACCATATCCAATTTAGGTTTATATGGATGGACAAAAGTAAACCTAAGCAGAGAATAATGTTAACTCTGATACCTCTATTCATAATATTATCAAGGGAACAAGACTACCTGGCCATTCCACAGAGCATCATATTGTTACACTTTATCAAATCTATCATGTAAATCAGTCTAGAGAAACAAGAATTGGTAAGCATACACAACCTTGGTAATCCATGTGTGCTCTGGACAGTGGAAAGTAAACTCTATGAATATGTCGGGGGGCATTGCATTACTGAAGTTTAGAGAAACAGTGATATGGAACATACCAGGACAGACTTTCCAAAATAACGGATAAATTACTGCAACTAAAAACTATACCATGAAGAAGAAAGAAACTGCCTGACAGATGACTGGGTTCTTGAATGCATCATATTCAAATTCAATAATCTGACCCACTTACCAAGTAAGACAGCAGGCTATGAGGTTTCAGCGGCACCAAGAGGAGAAGAGTTCCCTGACATTCAATCTGAAAGATTCAATGACATTAGAGATACAGTGTTGGGAAATAATGCCACGTGGAATCTAGAAAAAACCTCAGAAATAATGTCGTTATATAAGACCATAGATTTCCAGAACAAAGTGTGCCAGCTCAAAATCTACCTTGCCTTCTCTGCTCTGCAGTAATGGAGATAGACATTTTAGTCATTGTTCCTCTGCATCTAACACAATTCTAAGATTTGTCAGTAGAGGGCATTGGAGATACATACCAAGAAGAAGGGTTTCCATTTTGTTTACTTACTGATCTTTTGAAGAGTTGCCAGAATAAGAGTTGTGGGGACATACAGTGGACTCTGCTGCAGTTGCTTGCTCAGACTGTGCAGTTCCTCAGGGACCTCTCAACTCCAGCTCCAGCAAATGAACACCTTTGTTCAGTTTCCCACTCTGCAAGTGAGAAATCTCCTTTTGAGCACTTGAATGATGCTCTTAGCCTTTCCATTTACTGTCGACCAAGACTGGCCCAGGCAACTATACAAACTTCTCTGCTCTCCAGTGGGCTTCAGCCTTACCTACTCCAGCAAGATCTGAATATTAATTTTGAGAGACTCCCGTCAAAGTCTGCTTCTTCCTTTTGTACTCTCCTTCAGCTCTAGAATATTCTTTAGAATTCACTCTGTACCTTTACAGATACTTCTTTGTTATAGTTAATAATTCTTTATATTATATTTTCCAGTTTAAAATTACTCTGTCATTTTTTGCCTCCTTGTTGTACTTTGACCAATGCAGAATTTGCCTCAAGCGTGTTTCCAGAAAAGAGACTCGCAAACACGTGATTTGGGGATTAGTTTAGGTATTTCCTGGGGTTTGAGCACAGTTCTGAATGTTTCATCCATGGAGGTTGGATATTAGCAACCCATGGCTTGTAATGGTATCACAATTAAATAAGCTATTTCCTATGGTTGTTTGTGAAGAAGTTCCAACTGAAGCAATTGCTTTTGGAATCTGAGCAGCTGCTGCATTTGACTGTTATGACAGTAATGACGAATATAAGTACCGTGGTATGGAAGGGACCATTTTAGTATACACTTCAACTTTTACAAAAAGAAAATAACTCAAGTCACTTGGCTTTCACTTCAAGTCGTGGTCTAAAAGTCCCAGTAGTCCTGAAGTAATCTTTTATTTCTTATGTCCACGTGGGTAATATCACTAAAATTCAGACAAAAATTTAATTTTGTGGGTTCCTGAATTAAATCAGTAGTTGAATTCATAGTGTCACCGAGTTTCTCAAATGGAAATTAGAAAGTTCATTGTGAAAAACATAGTATCCTGAAACTTGGAACTGGGCATCAGGTTGTAATCAGATGAAACTGATAATCTTGAACCCCCAGGTCATTCTGAACCTTCCCTGCTGGTGGAAGTAGCTTGCCCTCTGGTGTCTGAGATGCCTAGTCTTCATTTGCTTGAAAAGTCTGTGATAACCTTACTTGGATTATATGTCTTAAAATGGAATGATTATTCTCCTCAAGAGCCACAACCACTGCCTATTGCCACTAGACCCATAACTAACACCAAATCTCAGCATGATATGGGACAACAGGTACATAGTATGAACCAAGATAAAAAAATTTACCCTGTGAAAGAATTGTAAGATTTTGCTAATGCATACCACCAAAGATTAGATCATATGTAAGAATAGATTCTAAGAGTGTAACACTAAGGAGGTAAAATAAAACACTAGATTGGGCTACATCCATTGATATTGATGGACTCACTAGAGATTCTTATGCAATTATATGTTTCTTTAATAGTTTTCTTGGTTAGTTGACTAAAACTTGGACTTAATAGTGATGAGATTGATGAGATTGGGTGGCCAGAGCTTCCCAGGCATAATGTGGAAGAGGGAATCCAATAGTGTAGAGAGAGAGAAGTGTTGGACTGGATTTATCATGTTCAATCTACACACCTTACCCCCAACTTTGTTCCATGAAGGGGACAAAAGATGCCCTTTTACTAAGGACTTAAGAAATACATACATTAGTTAGAGGAGCATTGAATCCTAAAAAGGGTCTATTGTTTATCTTCTTTGTAGGGAGGTATGAGTATAGCTTCCATTAAGATGGCTCCCCTGATTTCAACATGGATAATGAGATCCCAGAGTAGAAGAAGCCAAGTGGCAGCATTTAAACACATCTACTATAAGTGACAACAGAGAAGTAAAAGTAACCAAAATGTGTTGGCCTGCAGAGAGTTATGGTGAAGTCTAATTGGTCATGGTGTCCCTAGGTATGAAATAGATGGGCAGTCTAATAAAGTATTGCTTTATCCGTGTAAAGGGAAAAACTCTTAAGTCTGGTAGCCGAAAGTCTGACTTGAGTCTCCACACTAGAGAATCATGCCTCTTCCCAATTGTCTGGGCCTAAGTCAATTTGCAGATGAATTGATTCAAGGGAAGGCCTCATTCCTTGAGAGAAGATCTTGTGCCATTATCACAAGTGTATAAGTATGCAACTACATACAAGTTTCCACCCAACTTCTACCAAATAGAATTGAGACCATTTACTAAAATGATTGTTCACTGGGGAAAAGAAAATAACCAAACTCTTGGAGGATTACTAGACACTGGCTCTAAATGAAACTGATTCTTGAGAATCAAAAGACTATTTTAAACTGCTAAAGTAGGGACTTAAAGTGATCAGGTGATAGAGTTTCAACTGAAGTCTAACTCACAATCAACTAGTCAGTACATTGGCTCCCTTGGAGGTTATTTCCCCTGGTTTTAAACATATCATTGGAATAGTCACACTTGGCAATTGAGAGAATTAGCTCTACTTAACTGTTTAAGTTGGTTCCTTGAATCATTGGGTTTGGGCCGTTATGGTAGGCAAGTAAAGGCCGTGGACCTTCCTCTCCCAACCGAGGTAGTGACTCCTAAAAAACTCTGGGTGAATTTCAGAAAATAATGCCACCATCAGAGACTTGAAAGAAGCAGAAAAGATGAAACCTATAACATCCCCATAACTCACCAGTTAGCCCTGTGTGGAAGTCAGATAGGTCTTGGAGAATAACTATGGACCATCTTGAACTTAAGCAGGTGGTGACTGCAATTTCTGCTGCTGTCTCTGCTGTAGTATCTTTATTGGAGCAAATCAACATAGTTCCTGGCACATGGTATGCCCCCAGTTCTTGACCTGGCTAATGCCTTCTTTAACCACTAATTTGTAAGGACTATCAGACACAGTTTGCTTTGCTTTATCAGAAGCAGTGTACCTTGAAGGTGTTGCCTCAGGGCTATGTCACATTTCATGCTCTCTGCCATAATATATTCTGCAGAAATCTTGAATGTCTTGATAATTGACAAAATATCACATGGCTTCACTATGTTGATGGCATTGCACTGATGATGAACAGAAGGCAGCCGGCACTTTAAATGTCTTAGTAAGACCTATGAGGGTGTGGATCATTATGGTAAACTAGAGGGTGGAACATAAAACCCACAAAAATTTCAGACTTGCTGCCAAAGTGAAGTTTCTGGGGATTTAGGGGTTTTCACAAGGCTAAGATACCCCACCAAGGTGAAAGACAACTTGATACACTCCATCATTTATCATCAATAGGAATCTAAACACTTGGAAGTTCTTTTTAGATTCTGAAAGCAACAAATACTGTATTTAGTGTGCCAATTTAACATACTTTAAAAATCATTGCTAAAGCTGTTTGTCTTGAGTGGGAACCTAAGCAAGAAAATAATTTTCTTGCTCTACCAGTTGGTCCTTATGAGTCAGGAAATATATTAATATCTGAAGTGTTAATTGCAAATATGTTGCAGTATGGAGACTCTGGAAAGCACCAATGGGAAAATCATAGTGCATGATTCTAGAACTTTGGAGCAAATCTACTGCTTCTTCTGCAAATAACTGTTCTCTCTTTGATAGCTTCAGGTCCACTAGTAGTCCTTGGTAAAGACTAAAACCTAATTATGAGACACTAGGTGATGACACAGCCTGACTTCATGTAATGAAATTCTCTAAGTTAACAGACTTCATGCTGTGCACATGGTTACCTCCTTGCTTTTGAAAGAAAATTGGCCTTAAGGAAGAATATACACAGTTTAACAGAATGGTTAGTAGGAGTCCTGGAAGAAGAAAGAATGGAATAGCAAGAACAAAAAGCACTGGGGAAGAGGCAGGTGGATGGATAGGTGGGAGTAAGCAAAAGTATGAGGATCTTTCTAGAAGATCCTCTGAAGAGGCACTGAAGAAACAAGTAGACAGATTAACTCAGCCAGTTGATGTTAAACAGCTTCTGTCTTTGCCCCCACATCAGTGTTGGGACAATGGGGACATACATGCAATAATCAGGTGCCAAACAAAAGTGAGGAGTATACAGGAGTCCAACAACTTAGGCTCCCCATCACCAACATTGATCTTTCTCTCGCTACTCCTGGGTGTCCAATCTGCCAGCAACAGAGTAACCCTGGAGCCCCCAATACTTTGAGGAAACCAACCAGTGACTTGGCAAATTGTTTTAGAGCTATCTGGAAAGGCTAGCTATTAAAATATTGACTAGGATTAACTCAAATTTGAACTATAGGAGTTTAATTGTGTGTTATCAGTATTACTATTATTCTGCTCATAAGGCATTAGCCAGCAATACTATCAAAGGGATTACAATGTATTTGATATGTTTTTATAAAATACTGATTAACATCACCTCTATAACAAGAGTTCTACTTTATAGCAAAAGAAGTGTGGAGCAGGTCTACGTGTTGATCTTATCATTCCACCCAGAAGTGCCTACCTCATAAAGCAATGGAACAGCCAGTTTTAGGTTCAGGTTAAGAGTTAACTTGGAGTTCTGCACTATAGCGATGGGACATCATCTCAAAGGATGTAGTACACAGTCTAAATAAAAAATCATTATATGGTTATGTGTCCTAAATTGGTAGAAACTTTGCATCTGGGAAACAAGGCATAAGAATGGGATGAACCTTACTTACTATCACTCCCACTAATTTAACTGAGAAAATTTTGATTTTCTTACTCATACACAGACTTTGTAGGTCTAGAGTTCCTGATTCTTAGTGAGGAAATTCTTTCACATAGGGAAATATTAAAAATCCTATTAAACTTTAAATTAAAACTGCTATTCATTCACTTCTATCTCCTTTTTATCAAGAGACAAGGAGGCAGCAAAAGAAGCTGTCATCTTGGAAGAGGTAATTAACTTCAATTATCAGGTGGTTATAGTACATAATGAGTACAGGAAACTGCTATTTTGCATTATGATTATTAGGTAGAGCAACTCTTAATACTTCATTGTCCAATTTTAATGATAAATGCACAAGGTAGTAGTTAAAGTCTAAGAGGGTCATTATGACCAGGGCCTTAGATACCACCTCATTAATTCTGGTTCACTCAGCAAGACTGGCCACCTAGACCAGTAGAGATGCTAGAAAAATGTGAATGGAACATCAGCTGGAGGGTTAAGGAAGTGGGTGATGAACACCACATGATGCCCAAAAACCAACCACAGTTTTGGGGGCTGCAGTTGTCCTGCTGTTATTCTATAATAAGTTTCCAAGGAAAAAGGACTAACTAGAATCCTGGAAGAGCTATTAGCAGATGGGGCAAACTTTTACTTAAAGTAAATGGATCTTAGTGACTCAAAGTAAGGACTGTATTTATGGTGTGGTGAAGTCCCCGGATATGCCTTCAGGAATGCAAAGGCACTCATCCCCCCTCCTCCTGAGACTGTAGGCTGGTGATTGTTCACTTTTGAGTCTCTTCTCAGGAACTACCTTCAGCCAAAGGGAGTTTGGAAAAAGTCACCCTCCTTAGGATTAGTCCAAACCTAATGACTCTTTGTCTCAATTTAAGCAACTCTAAAGGCCTCCCAGCTCCAGAACTTTCCATGGCATTAGCTGAGGCCTTTATTGCCGTTTGCATCCTTGTTTAATTTCTCTCTCTGATTTGCTCTTCTTACTTTCTCCTTACTGTCATTTTCAAAAGCAAGTCCCAATAAACTTTTGGGATACAAAACTCCACATCAAAGTCTATTTCTCAGGAATCTACCTTGGAATTGTGACTCACCTTAAAATGATAAATAGACTGAGATTTGATTGCACTTACCTTAAAATGAAATGACAGAAATTTGAATTCTAGACTAAAAGATAGCAGTATATTCTATAATAGAAAAATATTTGTTAGTTTTATATTGATGTATGACAAATTACCAAGAACTTAGGGGTTTTAAACAACCCACATTTATCACCGCAGGGGTTCCACAGGTCAGAAGTACAAGGACAGCTTCCTGGGTCCTCTGCTCAAGGTTTCACGTGGCTTAAATCAAGTGGTTGGCTAGGGCTGCAATCTGGTCTGAGGCTTGAGGTCCTCTTTCAAGCTCTCTGGTTGTTGGCAGAATTCAGTTCTTTGTGGTTGTAAGAATGTAGTCTCTTTTTCTTGCTAGCTATTGGCCAAGGATACCTCTTAGCTCTTAGAGGCTGTCATCGGTTCATTGACACAATTCCCTCCATAAACTCTCTTACAACATGGCATCTTATTTCCTCAAAACTAATAGGTCAGGAGAATCCGAATGATGCTTCATCTTCCTGAAGGCATCACCTGATAAGGTTAGGCTCACCCAGGATCATCTCCCTTTTGATTCACTGAAGGCAGTTCATTAGTAACCACTTATGGAAGTGATGTCCCATCATATTCATGGGTTTTGTCCACATTCAAGGGGAGTGTTTTATATAAGGGAGGGCAATAAAGATGTGAGTCATTGGAAGTCAGTTTAAAAATTTGCCCAACACAATATTCATTTAGTCTCTTCCCTCCATGTGATTATGTAACTTAAAAAATATTGTCCATAATACTTTAAAAGATATTAAATTTTTCAAATGAACCATGGAATGAAAATGGAATGAGAGAGCTCAGTCATTTTTATAGGCATAACTGAACTGTGCTGGTGAGTTTCTCTGAGAAAGATAAGAAGTAATGGAGGGATGGAGTGAGGAAGAAAGGAAGAGAAGAGAGAAAGGAGGAAGGAGAGAAAGAAAAAAAATATTAGACTGATTTATCTTTTGTATTGCTGTCTCAAAGTCTAGTATGATTAGGAGATTGCTTAAAATAGAGATGCAAAAAGCTAGAAGTGGTGACATTCAAGTTTTAAGAAGCAATTTGTAGTATAGTATAATTTATTATCTTTTCTTTTATCACATTAATCTTGCAAGGTAGGAACCAGGTGAACTTGGAACATTCTTTTCTCTGCCTTTTTTATTCGTTCCTTAGTACAGGAGAAGGAATAATTTGCCAAGTGAATGAGTTTGCATAAGCAATTTTGCATGTTCCATTCATCCCTTCTGGACACTTCTTTCTGGATTTGTCAGTAGAGAGGATATTAACCTGCTCTGATTTCCATCCCATAAAGGTCCCTGTGTAGGAGGCCTGTGGTTGTCCACTTCTCTCTGATTCTGAATTGGGCAGGAAAAATAGAAATACTAATCATTAGCTCCCTAGGACATCAACAACGATTAAAAGCATTTAATGCGTATGCATGTGGAATGAGGAACACATGGAAAATCTCTAGAAGATCAAATTCACACGCTTTACAATTTTGAAAAGGATTAATAGCTTTAATATATTGTGCCCTCCTATTTCTGAACTCTGTACTTTGGTTAAAGATATTCATTTTAATAGATTTTTTTCAACTTTGTTAGTTATGCATGCTTTGCACCTGTTTCCACAGATGTCAACCACTGTGTCCTCCAGATTTCTTTTTGGAATACATTATTTTTTTTTTTTCTGTGCTTCCCATTAGTACTCTAATTTGGTGTCACGGAGTGGATTCCCACTTCTGAACTGATGATATGTTAATTTTCCTGGAACATAATTTCTGATACCCTGAGGACTTTTGCTCAATGCCATATTTACTGTAGGGCATCAAAGTCTGAACATCAAGCAATTGATTACCTTTTAATATCAGATAAGCCTGATTGCTTTCAGAAGGCTTTTGGCATAGCTTCCACATCTACATCCTAGTTTTATTACATTCATAGAGTAGCATGTTGACACCCCATTGTGTTAACCAAGTTACTAATTATAGATTTCCACTGTTTCCACATCAGGTAGAAGGGTAAAGGTGGCATTCTTGTAAGTATGCCTACAGAGTGACTATCTGGCTATAACAAAAGCATATTTTAAAGCTATTTCGTATTATTTTTGAATGCTTCCAAGGTCTTATTCATTGCATGGGTTTTAGCAGCATTTTAAATCATACAATCACACTTTTTTCAGAAATTTAAATTTTAATTTATAATCCTAATTCACCTCTAGGCTTAGAAAATAAACCTAACGTGGGTATGTACATTTCTATGCACTCTCATCTGGCTGAACTGATTTATTTATCAAAATACTTGATTGTCTTTCATCTTTTGCAACCTCAATTTTTCTGTGCTATTTGAGGTACTTTTACTCATTAAAAGATTTAGATAGGCTTACTATACTTGTGATATATATTATTTCAAATTGAAATATAATATATTTATGAATAATTTAAGACATTTCTTAAAAATTAGTAGGTTTTATGACATGTGGAGAGTTTATGCTTTTAAAATGTCCATTTGTATGTATTTAATAAATTAATGAGGATATTAATGTATCATTCATCCAATAAATATTTATTTTAGGCATATATATGATGCTTAAACTGACATAAATTACAATACTATATTTCAGATGTTTTTATATCGGGTGATACATTTGTCATGCTTATTTTATAAAGATGTTCCAATGCACTTCTGCTATTAATTTTGTGTTAAATATTCATAAAGGCTTCACTGCATTTATAAAATTACAGTTTATATAAAACTCATTACCCTGGAATCTATGGTGAACTGTTTTAGTCAATTCTCATCAAACCATATTCATTCATTAATGCATGTATTTACTCAATAAATGTGGAGAGTTTCACTCTGCAAAATATCCTGCTAAACCCAATGCTACAATAGTGGGTAGCTGTGGTACGCAAGTTCATAGAGCTTCAAGTCGATAGTTGAAAAAATTGTATTAAGTGTAGAATTTGGGGTCTATAACTCTCTGTCAAAGCCACTCTGTCAGTCTCCAAACCTAAATCATCCTAACTTATAATTGTATTGTAATAGCACTCCTAGTGCTGTTGAGCAGACTGGACCAATGAATATACAATGCAGTCAATAGAACTGTCATTTATTCACTTTGTCCCTGGGTTCACTCTCCTCTAAAAGTCTTCAGAACATTTTCACCCTTATAACACATCAAATTGACCCCTCTAATTTCTACTAACTGCTATAGCCTTGCTTATAAACTTCCCCGAAGTTTAGATAAGTGTGTATATGGGAACATTCCCTTTTCCTGCACCAATACTCTGACTAACTCTGTCCTAGAAAACACACCTCCTCTCTCCCCGTCATCGCATGAACAGACATTTCTTTTCCTACGTTAACTCATATCTACTTATACCTGTGCTTATTCTCACTTTTTGTGGAGACTTTCTTCACATTTTTAATCACCATCTCCTTAGGTGGTCTATGGTGTCTTAGTCAAGAATCAGATTTTTAGAGAAAAAAAGCAATTCTAGGAATTATGGACAAATTTGTATCTAAATGTGTCTTTTAATATACTTTTCTTATGCATGTGGTTTATTGATAATTAACTTAATACATAAAATCTTCTTGTGTATAAAAACTAACTTAACCTTTATTTATGTATATATCCCCGTCCTTTTAGTATTGTATTCATTTAAAAAGATGAGCTCAAATACAGGCCTGGATTCAGTTATTTTCTCAAGGAAAATATTCCAGAATTCACACTTCCACTGCAGATCCTCCAGTTCAACGACTAGAGCTGTATATGGCAATTAGCATAATTTTCACTTACTAAAGTAAAACTCAAAATTAACCCCCTCAGGCTATTTTCAAGTCAAATTCCTATTTACCAATAGCATTTCCATTTGTTCTATTTTGGCTGCTTGTTCTCTTTCACGTCTGCACAGCAGTTGGCACTGAGGCTTGTAATCCCTTCCTTTGTGTGTCACACATAATTTATATTCTTTGGGTTAGTATAGAGTAGGAAATTTATGTTCTACCTTACTAGATAAACTCAATTCTAAAACTAACATTACATTCGTCTCATCATAATTTGAATTGTTTTATTATTTACCCATTTAACCAAATTCTTATGGTAATTTTAAAGAGACTTATTTGTGAGTTGATTATAAGACAAGGCAGGAAATGGATTGAACGCATAATATTTTGAACTTAAAGCAGTTTGAACTTAAAGCAGTTCAAAGCATAAATATTTGAACTTAAACTTTATGTTTCTGAAGAAAACATAAAAATGAAGTAGTAAAAAGAAATAATGGAAAATGAACAGTTTTCTTGTGTTCTAACAAAAATACATTTATGCTAATTATTTTTCAAATATGATGCCTAATACATATAGCATACATAATATACATGTTCTGTTACTGTTTTTTTGGTCACATTAAGAAATATTAGTATAATGATGGAAGTAGCTTAATCCGTGGTATTTATTCAATATGGGATCATAGATATTCTGATGTCCTGATTTTTGAGGTTATTTTTTGGAAAAATGAAAGAAAAATTTTAGGTATTGCTTAGGGAAGGGGGAAAGTGTGGGTAGCTGAGCTTGATTCCTTCTAAGAATCAGGCGTAATAATCTTTAAAATAATGGAGAAGATGTAAACCAAAACACTTAGAATTTATCAAGGTAATAAAAATTTCAACGAGACACTACATGAAGAGTGAAGGTTAGAATTCATTCTTGTTTTAATCCATCCTTCCTTTTTGTTTTATTTTTAAGAGCGACATCATGGATTATTTTTGATGGGCAGATATAAAACAAAATCTGTTATCTGTAGTGGAAAGTTAAAGTGACTTAAAGATATAAACTGTTGATTTGACTATGGATGATATTTTGTCTAAAATTTATGAGTTCTTTATCAGAAAGTCACCTTGTAATTATGGATTTAGAATTCACTGAAACTGAAAATTATTGCTAATTCTTGAGTGACACGTGTGTGTGTTGTGTATATGCATTTAGGCACACACACACAGTTGCGCAGGCCTCTGTATGGGACTGTTTTCATTCAAAAACTTTGCTAAAGTAGATTAGGAGCAAATAACTGAAGGACAGGAGGACAGAGGTGCATACCCATCTTTACCTCACGTTGGTAGAGGAAAAAACAAAAAAAATGGAAGAGCTTGTCTTTGATTTCCAAGGTTCAGTGGAATCTACTATTGAAGTTCTCAAGTACGATGTTAGGCGAGACTAAGTATGTATTAATAAAAAGTTATTAATATTTCTGTGTTGGGTGTCCCCAAGACCACCCACATAACCAGTGATTTGTTAGAATGACTCACAGAACTCTGCATATAGTTGTATTCATGGTTAAGGTTTATTACATTGCACAGATTCATGACAGGATTAAAAAGGAAAAGAGAAACAGGCAGAGTCTGGAGAAATCCATGTACACATGCACAGGTTTTCTTATGCTCCCTCCATCCAGTGAGTGGACATCCTGAGTATGCTCAACTGAGGTCCAGCAATAAAAAAGACATAACGTGTGCAAAGTGTCCACTCAAAGAGGCCCATTAGTGGCTCAACGCTTTTGCAGAGGCCTGGTTACCTGGCTAACCCTCCACTTAGCACACACAAAAAATCCAGACTTCCATAATGAAACCCAGCACCAAGCATAAATCACATTACTTGTACACACAATCTGAGCACAGTGAGCCACCCTTATCAGGTAGGCTGCCAAGTTCGCAACCTTGCACTGCTGTCCTTCTAAAGATAATAGCTTCAGCTGCTGTGTTTACTTTTTTCTGTACAAATTGATAATATAATTTTAATGGATGTGTTTGGGGGCCCTAGATCAAAGGCCCCCAATCCTCTGGGTAGGACTGGGATTTCTCCCTGAAGAAAGAGTAGAATGTCTACTCTCAAACATTTTGGGGATGAGGACTTAGAATACAGGTATAAGCAAGGAATCGGACTCCTAAACTTCACACTTTTCTCTTGTGTTGCTGTAAAGAAGGCGAATTTCTATCAGTGAAAAAAGTAAAAAAGTTGTATGGATATTATGTTGGATTCCAATGGGAAGAATTGGGAATGTGGAATATGAGATAAAACATGAGATAAAAATTTCTTGGGGCTGGCCCCGTGGCCGACTGGTTAAGTTCACGTGCTCTGCTGTGGCGGTCCAGGGTTTCGCTGGTTCACATCCTGGGCGAGGACATGGCACTGCTCTTCAGGCCACGTTGAGGCGGCGTCCCGCATGCCACAACTGAAAGGACCTACAACTAAGATATACAATTATGTACCAGGGGGGATTTGGGGAGATAAAACAGAAAAAAAAAAAAAAAGATTAGCAACAGTTGTTAGTTCAGATGCCAATCTGAAAAAGAAAAAAGAATTTCTGTCTGCAATTTTGCAATAGTTTCCTATTGCTGCTATAACTAATCCTCATAAAGTTAATTGCTTAAAACAACACAAATTTATGATCCTACAGTTCTGTAGATGAGAAGCCTGATGGGTTTTATTGAGCCAAAATCAATGAGTTGGCAGGACCATCTTCTTTTCCAGATGTTCTACCGGAAAAATCCATTTTGCCTTTCCCAGCTTCTAGATGCTGCCTGCATTCCTTGGCTTGTGACCCTCATCTTCCATCTTCAAAGCCAGAAACATATCATCTTCCTGACCCTAATTATGTGGTCATATCTCCTTCTCTGACTTTCTTCTTCTCCCTCCCTCTTCCACTTTTAAGTACCCTGTGATTATATTGACCCTCCACGCATATAATCCAGGATAATCTCCCTATTTTAAGGTCATTTTATTAGCAGCCTTAATTTCACCTGTAATCTTAATTATTTTTGTCCAGGAAACCTAGTACATGTATTCACAGTCCCAAGGCTGTGGACATCTTTGTGGGGCCATTATTCTTCCTACCACACCTTATAAGGCCTTTAGTAATAATAATAATAGTCTGTGATGCTAAGTAATACTATGTATAAAACACTCTTTTAAGTATTTAGAATAAATTAACTGATTTAATCTTTTACATAGATCTGTGAAGCAGGTACTGCTCCCACATTTTATCAGAGAGGAAGCTAAGATATGCGGCATGTTTGTCACTTGCCCAGGGTTATACAACCAGCATGTACACAATATATTTTGAATTAAATAAATGTCATCCAAGAAACATGGTTTTATCCAGCAGTTCTTCCTTCTTCTGTTGACTTTATAGTCACCTCTTAGCTGGGAATGGGGAAGTAAAAAATAAAAGGTCTTTATTGACATTTTGAACAGAATAGAAAAAAAAGATATAATCCTTTCTTCCAGCCAGTAGGACTGGCTCACAAAGGAGTTAAAGATTATCAAGATGAATTGTGACATATGGGAATAGATAGTGATTTTATAACTCAGAAACTGTGTGAAAGGATGTAGTGCTAATTGGTGAAGAAGTTGATATGACATAAAGTTTTTTTCTCATAAATATTCTAGAAAAGAAGAGAAGGACTTAGATTTTCTGATATTATGTGTGTAGAAACTATTAGAACACATTTATTAGATTTATCAGAAGATTTTCTTTTAATGAGCTAAAACTATAAGAAATAAAAATTTACTAGATGTTACTATATATTTTAGCACAAATAAATTGCCTTTCAAGCTCTATCAGTTATCTATTGCCACAATAATGCTGCATAACAAACAACCATCAAGCTCTTTGACTTAAAACAATAAATAATTATTTAGCTCATAGTCTGCAGGGTTCAGCTGATCTGGACTGAGCAAAACTCATTTCAGCCAAGCTCACTCATGTGCCTGTGTGATCATTGTAGGTCATCCATGTGACTCTGCTGATCTTGGCTTGGCTCATTCACAGCTAGTGTTTGATGACTATTGGCAGATACAGAATGACTGAAAAGATTTAGCAGGTTTGACTATACACCACGTGTTTTTCAACCACCAGCAGGCTAATTTGGGCATATTCTAATGACAGTAATCCAAGTCATGAATGGGCATGTCTAATTATGTAAGTTCTTTTAAAGTTTGCTTATGTAATATTTGTTAAAACAATTTTAGCAAAGTCAAGTCAAGTGGATGAACTCACAATCAGAAGGGTATAGATGCACAAAGTTATATGGAAAAGGTTATGGATACAGGGAAGGCTAGATAGTAAGAATTGCTAATATATGCAAACTACCGCAGAAATTATGAAAATTAGTAAAATATTGTGTGAATCAATAATAAAAATAAAAAATACGTTTGTGAATATCCCGTGGTGTACTGTTTTACATACACGTTATTAAATAACCTTTTCAATAAATATACGAGATGTGTATTATCCCAACTTTACACAGTCTCTCCACCTCCTAAAAGGAAGCATACTTGGCTATGTGGGAAGGAACACCTCCTGGGAAGAGTGAGGTCTTGATGCTCTACAAAAATCCCCCAGTAGGGGCTTAACAAGTCTCTTAGTTGTCCTTAAAATCCAACATAATTAGCTTACATGTTTACAAAACTGACATTTGAAGCCACGTGACTTGTATCTAATACTAACACCATCTTACATCTTCCACTGGCTATACAATGATGAATAGATATCACATGTATCTGCCTACATTACAACTGTGTAGTGATCAATATGAGGCTAAAGTAGGAGGAGGCAGGGATAGTGGCTATCGCCTTCCAAAATTCATGTTTCATTTGATGACGTGAATAATTTTTCTCTCTGTTTTAGTATGTTTGCTTATAGACCTCAAACTGAAGCTAAATTATTCTTTATCCAGTACTAGCAATATCTGTTATTTTTATTGTGTAAACTATGTTAGTTTTAAAAGCTTTAACTGATTTCAAATAGAAACAAATATATTTTAATCTTCATAAAAGAGCCTTATAAAATAGTGCTCTTGTGGACTGATTGTTCGTGCCTCCCCAAATTCATATATTGAAGCCCTATCCCCCCACCAAGGTAATGGTATTTGGAGATGGGGCCCTTGGAAGGTAATTAGGATTAGATTGGGCAATGAGGGTGGGGCTCTCATGATGGGATTTCTTTCTCCATCTCTCCCTCTCCCCACCCAAGCATGGAGGAAAGGCCATGTGAGGGTGCAAGGAGAAGGCGGCCTTCCGCAGCCCAAAGAGACAGCCCTTGCCAGGCACCGACCCTGCTGGCACCTTCATTTTAGACTTCCGGTCTCCAGAACTGTGGGAAAGTACGTTTCAGTTGTAATCTACCCAGTCCATGGTAATTTGTTATGGCAACCTAAGATGACTAAGACAAACACACAAACGATGGCTATACATGTCCAAATATATGAGTGTTAATGTGTTTATTTTATCATTAATAGAAACATAGAAATTTTTAACATTCTTATACAATGCAAATCTATTGGAATATTTTGTGAGAATGTATAGTGTATTTTAAATAAGAATGCATTACTACAACAATTTATACCACTCTGTGGGATTTTAGACAACTATAGATTTTCAATTATTAAAAAATAACAAAAATCAGAATGTTAGTACAAATGAAAGTTGTGAAAGCGTATGGTAGTAAATATCGATAAAGGTACTCTGAGAAAACGGACATTAACCTTCTTCTCATTTATTATTATTTAACACTTTATTATTGCCCTAGACAATATAAACATATATGTATGTGCTATAAAAAAACTCGACCATGTTGCGGAAGTGAAGGTACAGTAGTAAACTAAGTTTATTGTTAAAATGCATACCTAAATTTAACTTTAAAAAAATGGAAGTTATATACATACATTTGTAAATATATATACTTGCATGTACTTAGTACTTAAAAGAGTGCTATTACACTTATTGTTATGTACATGTTAGAGTATATGTATGTGTGTGTAAAGTAAAAAATAGCTGGTGATATTCCATTATCCCATAATAATGGAATAATTTAATTTTCAAATGAAAATTTTATAATACAAATTCTGAACTACACTGAGTCTCCTGTCAACCTTAATGCAAAATAAAATTTTATTATTACCCAATGAATCCATAACTTACATTAAGATATTTAAATTTATTTGACTTGTTTTAAAAGTTTACAAGTTTAAAATGTATTAAATTGTCGTTTGAAATGTGAATTCATTTACAAAGTCAAATGGAAATGCTTGCATACTCAATTAAAATCTCACTTAATGGCACCTGAAGTAGCCAGGAAATTAGTTAATAGATTTGAAATATATAAAAAGTAGAGTGCATTTGGTAATAAATTATTGTGATGGACATAGATAATGTTCTCTGATTTTATGAAAATAGTGGAAAAAATTTTCTTTTCTCTCTTTTAATTCTATGTCTAAACACTTTACCCCTACTGGCAAATAAGGATTAAAACTGTGTTTGTTTGAATGCCTTCTACAATTAAAATATTACACAGGATCATGAATGAGAGAAAAATACTCATGAATTTGAAATTATTTCATTAAGAAAAATTTCTTGGTGGATTCTGAAAGACCATCAGAAATGACTCAGTGCCTTTTCTCTCTTATTAGAAAAAATAGAAAAAATATCCACTATCCAATATCATTATTTCAGTTGCAAAATAATTTCTAATACATTGAACATAGTTGAATTATATAACATATTTAAGTGGCTAGCATTGGACAACATTTGTAGTTTTTAATGATTTAGGGCTATGTCTACCTTGTCAGTATACAAAAAAAAACGCTTTCGTCACATTTTCTATTAAAAAAATTCTAGTGCATTTAAAATATGTACTGGTTCCAGACTTCAGTGTGTCACTTTTCTGAAGATGACAAAGAGGCATGTTACTTTGCATAATGACTGGTCTAGGTTCATTAGATTAGAGTATAAACACTTCTTTCATCAGGTTTTTTCAATAAGCCTTGAAATGATAGAGCATCAGTGTTTCATGATCAAGCATTACCTGTTTTCTAATAAATTATTATTGACATTTGGATTTATATCAATTTTAATGTAGAACTAGAAACATTGTTTATTAACTATGGTGATATATTTTAACAAGACTTTTGACAATTAATTTGTAATTTGGTATAACAAAAAAGCTAATCAAGAAATACGTAAAAATAATTCCAGTCTTCCCACAGAGATTTGGAGAATTCAATACTTAAAAGGAGCATTAAAAGCTAAATTGAAGGAACAAACACATATGCACACACACAAGGTAGGGTCTTTAAAATTAAACATGAAAATCTGGCATATTATTACAGCTATAAAATTACTAAGGAGAATAGCATATCAGAGTATCATAGTAAACTCAAAGTTATAGTCATGGGTAGTAAAGCTTCATTATATTTTACCTCTCTAGCATTCATCTTCTTTTGTAAAATTAAAAGAAAATGATTACGAGAAGTAAAGTTTCCTTGCAATTTCACCTTTTATTTTTTGATTCTAAATAAGTATCCTGATGATGATATACGAGATCCTAGATATGCATTCTCCGGCAAATATTGCCAGGTAATCTATAAGCAAAAAGTGCAGCCAAATTAAACTAATAAGAAAGTGGTGGTTTACTTACCTTAACTAGAAATCAGAAAGAGTTAATGGATTTCAAAAATTCTGACTAAAAAGGTAAAATGATTAGATAATATGGATGTTAAATTTCCTTAGGAATATTTTGCATTACTTTTTGACTTGTGGGGATTTTTAAAAATAGCATTAGCTATAAAATAGTTATTATGAGACATAATTGCCCTATGAAAAAATTCATCCTTTTAGAGGGTACAGTTCAGTCTTTTTAACATATTCAACGAGTCGTGCAACCATCACCTCTTTGGGAAACTTTTATCACGCATGAAAGAAACTCCATACTCATTAGCAATTACTCTTCATTTTTCCCTTTGCTAAGACCCTAGAAATCACTAATCTACTTTCTGTCTCTATGGACTTTTCTATTCTGGACATTTCATATAAATGGAATCATAAAATATGGGGCTTTTTGTGTCTAGCTTCTTTTCCTTAGCATAATTATTTTGTCCATGCTATAGCATATCTCAGTGCTTTCTTCCTTTTTATATATGAATAACATTCCATCGTATGCACATATTTCATTTTGTTCACTCATCAACTGAAAGACATTTTGGTTGTTTACACTTTTTGACTAATATGAATAGTGTTTATATTTCTCTTGGAATATCTAAGCCAAAGTGGAATTGGTCATGTTTTAACTCTATCTTTACCTTATGGAGAACTTCCAAACACTTTTCCAAAGTGGCTATATATTTTACAATCCCACCAGTAACATTTGAGGGCTTAAATTTAGCAATGTGTGAGGGTTCCAATTGTTACGAATTCTCGTCAATATGTTGTTGTCTGCCTTTTTTGTTTTAGTCATAAGTAGGTGTGAACTGGTATGTGATTGCGGTTTGAATTTCAGTTTCTTTAATGACTGGTGATCTTGAGCATCTTTTCCTGGGCTTCTTGGTCACTTGTATGTCTTCCTTGGAGTACTGTGTATTCAAGTTATTTACTCATTTTTATTTAATTCTAATTGTAATTTTTGAGATGTAAGAGTTATTTATACATTCTGGATGTAAGTACCTTTTAAACACAATTTGCAAAGATTTTCACCCATGCTTTTTTTTTTTTTTTTTTTTTTTTAAAGATCGGCACCTGAGCCATCAACCGTTGCCAATCTTCTGTTTTTTTTCTCCCCAAATCCCCCCAGTACATAGTTGTATATTTTGGTTGTGGGTCATTCTAGTGTGGCATGTGGGAATGCCGCCTCAGCATGGCATAGTGAGCGGTGCCATGTCCGCGCCCAGGATCGGAACCCTGGGCCGCCAAAGCGGAGTGCACGAACTTAACCACTTAGTCACGGGGCCGGCCCCTTCACCCGTGCTTTAAGCCATCTTTTGACTTTATTGATTCTGTCCTCTGAAGTACAAAATGTCTTTTAATTTTGATGATGTTCAATCTATCGTTCTTGTTGTTGCTTGTGCTTTCAGTGTCACATCTAACAAAAAAATTGTTTAATCCAGAGTCATGAAGATTTACTCCTATTTTTTTAAGAGTTTTATAGCTTTAATGCTTACATTTAAGACTATGATCCACTCTGAGTTGATTTTTGTATATTGTGTGTGTGCTTCATATTCATTTTTTGTACGTGAACACCTAATTTATCCAGCACCGTTTATATAGGACCTGTACACAGGAAACTACAGAATATTGTAGGAATAAATGAAAAGACCTAAATAAATGTAAAAACATCTAATGTTTATGTATTTAAAAAAATAATATTGTTAAATGAAACCACTCCCCAAGTTGATGTACAGATTTAAAGCAATTGCTACCAAAATCTCAACTTCCTTTGTTTTTTGCGGTTTTTTTGCAGAAATTGACAAAATGATCACAAAAGCTGTTTGGAAGGGTAAGGGACACAGAATATTCAGAAGAGTTAAAACAATCCTCAAAATGAAGAACAAAAGTGGAGTATTAGCTACATTGATTAAGATGCTATGGTACTGACATCAGGATAGACATATAGACCAATGGAATAGAACCAAGAGTCTATTTTTTCTTGAGTCATTTTCAGTACTTCATGCCTTTGTAGAAGTTTACTCATTTCATCCACATTACCTAAGTTGTTAGCTTAAAATTGTTTCCAGAATTACCTTATAGCCATTTTTTATGGCTATAAGGTCAATATGATGTTTCCTCTTAATCTTGATTTTAGTAATTTTGGTCTTCTGTTTTTCTTGATCAGTGTAGCTAAATCTTTACCACTTTTCTTAATCTTTTCAGAGAATCAGCTTTTGGTTTTATTGTTTTTCTCTATTTTTTTTCTATACTCTCTGTTTTATTTATTTTCATGTTTATCTTAATAATTTCCTTTTCTTCTGCTAGCTTTGGGTTTAACTTGCTCTGGTTTTCTCGATTCTTAAAATGAAAGATTACGTTATTGATGTGAAATCTTTCCTTTATATAATATGGATGTTTATAACTATAAATTTCCTTCTTATCACTGCTTTAGCTCTAGACTATAAGTTTTGGTACATTGTGGTGTTTCTTCTCATTCATCGCAGAGTATTTTGGAATTTTGCTTCTGATTTCTTTTTTGACCCAGTGGTTATTTAACAGTATGTTGTTTAATTTGCACATATTTTGAAGATGCTTTGTATGATTTTAACCCTTAAAATGTAAAATTCATTGGGACTCTTTTTTTTATTGAGGTTATGATTGTTTACAACCTTGTGAAATTTCAGTTGTACATTATTATTTTTCAGTCATATCATAGGTGTACCACTGCATCCTTTGTATCCAACCCCACCCACCTTTCCCCTGGTAACCACTAATCTGTTCTCTTTGCATTGGGACCCTTTTCAATGGCCTAATATATGGTCCATGGAAAATGTCCCTTATGTCCTTAAAAGAAAGTGCATTCTGTTGTTGGTTAAAATGTTCTAACATGTCAGTTGGATTTCATTGGTTTATATAGTTTTTCAAATTTTGTGTTTCCTTTTGATCTTCTGCCCAGTAATTTTTTCTATTTTCAAAAGTAGATTATTGAAGTCTCCAAATATTATTATTAAATGTTTATTTCTCCAACTAATTCTGTCACTTTTTGTTTCGCATATTTTGGGCCTTTGTTGTTAAGTGCATGTGTCTTTATAATTAATATATTTTCTTGATGCATTGGCCCTTTTATCAGTTTAAAATTTCTTTCTTAGTTTCTAGAACGACTTTGTTTAAATTTATTTTTGGCTGATATTAGCATCACTACTCCAGCTTCTTGTTGATACTGTTTGCATAGTTTAAAAATCCTTTTACTTTCAACCTAGTCATGCCTATGAATCTAAAGTGTGTCTCTTGTACAAAACATGCTTACGTTGTGTTTTCATTTTTTCCTGATTCTGCCAATTTTCTCTTGTTATTGAAATGTTTAGTCCGTTTACACTTAACGTAATTATTTATAAGGAAGGATTACATCTGTCAATTTGCTATTTGTTTTCTTTATTTCTAATGTCTTTTTGGTTCCTCTTTCCTCCATTACTACCATCTTTTGTATTAAATAGATATTTTCTAATATATCATCTTACTTCCCTTGGGGCTTTTTCCCACTATAATTTTTGGTTTTTTATTATTGGTTTTCCTGAGAATTATAATTAACCACTTAATTTACTCTGACTTGGAATAGCACCAAGTAATTTCAATAGAATACAAAAACTTCACTATAATATAGCTCCATTCCACTTCTTTGTACTGTTATTTCATACAGATGATATATTTATGCATTATAAATCCTTTAATCCAGTTTTATAGTTATTGCTTTATCACTTGTTTTTAAATGCAGAGAGGAGGGGAAATGAGTTACAAACAAAAATACATTTATGCAGTCTTTGTTTTATTTACCAATATAGTTACATCTCAATTTCTTCATGGAGATTTGAGTTACTGACCAATGTCCTTTCATTTCATCCTGAAGAACTCTAAATTTTTAGTATTTTCTGTAGAATGTATCTTCTAGTGACAGATTCTCTCAGTTTTGTTTATATGGGAATTTTTTATTATTTCGTTTGTTTTTGAAGGATAGTTTTGCTGGATATAGAATTTTTGGTGACAGCCTTTCTTTCAAAATGTAGAATATGTCACCCCCTGCATTCTGACCTCTATGGTTTCTGACAGTTTGATTACGATCTGTCTACATATAGGTCTATTTCTGTTGATCATACTTGGAATTTCTTGAACTTCTTGGATGTGCATATTAAGGTTTTTCATCAAATTTATAGAGATTTGACATTCTTTTCAAATGTTCTTTATCCCCCTTTCTTTTTCTTCTTTCTTTCTGGATTTTCCATTATGTCTATGGTGAAATTCTTACTGGTGTTGAAAAGATCTCAAGGTTGCCTTATTTTTGTCTCTATTCTTTTTTTCTTTCTGTCCTGCAGACTAAATAAGCTCAATGGCCTGTTCTTTAAATGTAATGATTCTCTCTCCTGCCACTTCAGGTCTGCTGTTGAGTCCTCTGGCGAATTTTTCCTTTCAGTTATTGTACTTTTCAACTCCAATATTTCCATTTATTTAATTTTCATAATTTCTATTCCTTCTTGATATTCTCTATTTGATAATATATTATTGTCATGTTTTCCTTCATTATTTGGTCATGATTTCTTTTAGTTAAACAATATATTTGTAAAAACTAATTTAAAGACTTTCTCTAGTAATTCCAATGTCTGGCCTTCCTCAGAGATACTTTTTATTGACTGTTTTTTATTTTCCTGTATCCTGCTCATAATTATATGGGTTTTTTTGCATGTCATAAATTTTTGCTGAAAATTTTTCATTTTAAATAATATATTATGGCAATTCTGTGAAGCATATCCCTTTTCCCCACTCCCCCAGAGTTTGGAAAGATATTTGCTTAAATTCTTGGAACCGATAAATATCTCAGCCTTTGTCAAGGGACTCTGTGTGTGTGTGTGTGTGTGTGTGTGTGTGGTTTGGATACATTGTTATTTATCTAGCAGACTGTTTGCATCTTTATAGTTTTCATTTCCTGCTTGTGCAGAGTCTCAAGGTCATCAGAAGTTCAAAGATTCAGGCTTTCTAAGGTCTTTCCTGGACATGCATATAGTCTTGCACAGGCATGTGGCCTTCTGGGTCTCAGGAATATGCTGTAGCTTTTAAAGGCCCTTATGGATATCCTATTCTGGAGGTGTTTCTTTAAACTTTTTTGGTTATCCTCTTCTTAGTCCTAAATATTACCATCTCAGGCAGCTAGAATATTAAACAAATGCTTCTATTGTTCTCCACAAATTCCCTGGGGACAGGTTTCTTCGCACAGATTGAGCTCTGAATCAGCTCAAATAAAGATAGTCCCTGTGAACAGAGCTTTTCACTGAGATGTCAAATATACAGACAATTCTCTGGAGATAGGGTCTTTGAGTGTTAAAAACCCATTATGTTCACTTCAGTGACTGCTAAATTATTGGTTTTTGTAGTGCCAACTTTAAATAGAGCAAAGAGCAATTTTATTTAAGTAAAAAAAATGAATTTATTTGGGAATGGCAGAGAAATTGCAATCTAGGACAAGCAAGCTATGGTGAACCATAGACAAGTCGAAAGAGACAAAGTGAAGGTGGTCAGTTTTTATCAGGTTTTGGGAGGAAATTGTGGAGGATCGTTTTCAAGAAAAAAATTCATTGGAGGAGAACAAGAGTTTAGAGTGGTGGCTTTTCATTGGCTAATTGGCTGCAAGTGGCAGACAGTCTGTTGTTCCTGACATACATGGGAAACTTCTTTCTTCTTGCTGACTATGCAAGTTGAGACAAGCGGAAGTGCATGAGAGTCACCCCTTCAGGGCTTCCTGATCCTATTTTAATTGCGGTTTCCTTAATTTATTTTCATAATAGCTCTCATAGTGTTGGAGTTGTTGACTTTCAAGGTTACTGCATTATTTAGACAGAGGTGAAAGGATTATGGCAATTAAAATGCCATAGATCTCTCTCTCTCTCCCCCCTTTTTATTTATCTTTAGCAAGACTCAATTTTTTATTGAATACACTCTCCTCATGTTGTTTCAAACCATTAATTAATTTCCAGAATTCTGAAAAATAATGATTTTGAAAAAGTTTTTTCAGTTTTCTCATTGATTTTATGGAGTATATTTTCCTTACTTCACTATTTCTGAAATTCTTCTAGCCTTCACTAAATTTGACAACTTGTTTAATAGATATCTCTTGGAGGGTGGGAAGATTCTCAGATGTTCAATATATCATGATGAATCCATCTAGGAGGGGATTCACAGGAACAATCTATTACGAAGATGATGCTTTGCCTTCATCATTAAAAGGTGGTGGTGACAGGCTCATTTTGGACAGAAATTATCTAGTATCAAGTTCTTATATAGAGCCTGGTCCTGAATAATGTAGATTATTCTAGGAATCTGGGTATCTCAAATAACTCCCAACCTCTTAGTAATTGCCAAAGTATTTCTCAGATTTGTAAAACTGGCATTGCATTGACAACAGCAGCTGGTAAAACAAAGACTTCCCTCAAAGTCTTTGAGGAAGATCTTCTTGGAAAACAGATGACATAAGATATAAATGTTCCATCATTTTCCTGGATTTGTTACAGCAAATTTCTAAGACAACAAAACAAGACAGCAACAACAACAAAAATATTTTAAAATCCAGTGTGATAGAGAGTGCTATGTTAGAGAGGAAAATAGTCAGTTAATAGAAGTTAATATATTTCACAAGACAAGAGTGCCCTTTATAACTGAAAATTATCCTTAGCACGTAAATAATTTCACCCTTTATTCAGAAAGCAATTTTGAGCTCTTACCTTTTGTAAATCACGTATCCACATATCCTACTCTGGAAGATTGTTTACTCTGCACCAAAGCAAATTGCTAAAGCAAAACACCAAAACCAACCGAAGTTAAATGACAGGGTAAATAATTCAATTGGCTTGTGAAGAAGTCCTTAAAGGATAAATAGTATTCTTTTAAGCAAATTAGTGGCAGAAGATTGAGAAAGAGTACATTGTAATCAAAGGCACAGAGATGTGGAAGAGCATGGCGTGTTGGAGACACGGGAAAGATGATGAAATGTGAGCTGAACTGAAGATTGTACTGAAGGAGATGAAGCTATGGTGGTAGGTAATATCTAAAATATAAAAAGAACTAGAAATAAACAAAAAGTCTTCTGCCTACTTCCTCAATAGTGTTTATAAGATATTTGCAATATAAAATTTCACCGAGTGGTTTGTTCTGACATAATGAAAATTTCAAGATTAGCATACTACATTTACATTTAGAAATTACAAGGAAGGGACCTGGAGGAAGTTTTATAGAACACAATATATAGATATTAGTCTACCACATGTTACATTTTTCTGTAATTTTACATGGAAATTTATTCCTTCTGAGACATTTATAAAATCTTTTCAAGAGAGTTAGTTAATAACTAAGGCTTTCTATCTTGAGCATTAATAAAACAGTTTACTGAAGCACTGACTACGATTCAAATAATTCCTTCAATTTTATGTATATTTATTGTTAATAATGCACATCAATCCATAATATAGAGTTAATATGAAAAATTCAAATCATAAGAATATGAATTAAAAAGTTAGAGTCTGTCAATCTCTTATGTATTAGTTTTCTATTCTGTGTAACAAATTACCAGAAATTTAGGGTATTAAAACAACAAAGATTATTATCTCACAGTTTCCATGGGCCAGGCCTCAGGGATGTTAACACTGAGTCATCAGCTCAGGGTCTCACAGGTTGAAATCAAGGTATCAGTTGACTGGCTCCTAATCTGGAGGCTCACCTGGGGAAAGATCCACTCCAAGCTCTCTTGGGTTGTTGGCAGAATTTACTTCCCTGTAGTTGCAAGCTGATATCTCCCTTATCTTGCTCACTGTTCATTGGAGACCACTCTGTTCAAGAGGCCACTTTCAGATTCTTTCCCTGAGGCCCCTTCCATAGGCTCTCTCACAACATGGCAGCTTGCTTCTTCAGGGCCAGAAGTAGAATTTTCTTTAGGCTTCAAATCTTCCTTCAAGAAAAACATTGTCCCTTTTAAGGAATCACTTGATTGTATCAGGACCACCCTTTGATTCACATCAACTGGCACATAACCTTGGGAGTGATATCCCATTATATTTACAGCTTCTGCCACATTCAAGGGGAGGGCATTACACAGGGCATGTGCATCGTGGGCAGGAACATTGAGGACCATCTCAGGATTTTGCCTCCCAGACTCTTCTTCTATCTGGATATAACTTCTGTTATGTAGATGGCTACATATATACCTATGTATATCTATCAATCTGTATATCTAAGGTATTTATCTATCTTATTGATTATATATGTGTAGATATATAAATATTTATATATATGTCATACAAATATATGAATATAAAATTATTACATCTGAGGTTTCTAGAAATTGGTGCTGAGAAGGTGAGAGAAATTTATTAGAGCTCAACACCCATACAAGGTGAGAAAACAAGATTGTACCAGGGAAAAGTTAAAATTATGTGGCCGAAACTCACAAAACCTTAGTCATACCAGTGGGGTGTTCTGGAGCAAATATTGCCTGGAAAATGTTTGTTCTTTTCACTCAAGTTCTTTGCCTTTAGACACCAATTTCCATGACTGATTTGTAACCATAACTGTCAGCAATTGTGCTTTCTGGTGGAACAACAGCTTTATAGCAACATGAGGTGCCAACACCAATTAATATCAACATAAAAAAGCTAATGAAGGTGTTTAATGAATGAGATACCTTTGGAATGTGACCTCATGCAATAAATAGGTCAACTTATTGATGTTACTTGTATTCCAGTGCATCAAAATTGTTTCAATGACAAGCTGGAAAATTTTGACCTAAATGGAAACAGTTTCTAGAAATCTGTGGCAAAATGAACAAAAAAAACCTTGGTATTTTAGACCAAATTAGTGGATTAAAGTAAATAAAAATCTCATAAAATCTAAACATGTTATTAATCTAAACTGAAAATAATAGAAAGTACTTATTTTATTTTTTCAGATTCAGAAAGATTATCTTATTCAAGAAAGATGCGCTTTGAAATTATACAATAAATACAATTCCATATACTGATGGTTCAGGTGGACACCAGGCATCAGAAGTCTTATAACGTCAAACTGTGTGGAATATCCAAAATAAAAAATAGTGGATATGTTTTGTAATATAAATTTTAGCTTGCTTAATAGAATAATGACTCTGTTTTGGCAATATAACTTTAGTAAGATATATTAGAGATGTTTTCATACACATTGAACTTTGGGGTATATCTTGTGAATGGGAAAGTATTCCAAAATGTACTTTTGGCAAACACAAGTGGATGCTGCTGTGCAGATCTCCTCTTGAGGAGTGAGTCAGTCATTCCTGGAGAGTTGGCTGCTGTGTACACAAAGCTACTTCCTACTTTGGAAATTGCCCTTGGTGGAAGAAAGCGACCTCACTCGAGAATGCCTCCTTGGGCGTAGACCACAGTCCAGAGTCTGGCTGATATGACGTTATAAAGTCTTGATCCCTTTGGCTCATTTGGGACAATTCTGAAAGGCCTACCAGCTACTAGGTTCCCTGGGGAGCTGGCTGAGTCCTATTAGTAATTATTTCAGAGTTCAGCTTGTTTTTGTTCCATCCTACTTCTTTCACTCTCTCATAAATATTGTTGCTAAGAGTACTTCCCAATAAATGTTGTGCATGCAAATCTTTCTCTGAGTCTGTTTCCAAGGAACCCATCCTTGGACACAGAGTATGTGGAATTAACCTGACAAAAAGAAAATGTAGAACTCTGCCAGCATCCAGTAGCTAGCACAACATGCTTTCTGTAACACTTATTTTAACACGAACCCTAGAAAGCTTATGCTCACTTTCACATTTCAATTCACTTTAGTGGTTGAAACCACTGGTTGAAGTCACTGATTCTAAGATAGACAGATGGGTATGAATGCCAGCTACACTTCTCACTCTATCCGTCCCTACGCACTTATGCCTTCATAAAAATTTGATGGCAACTTAAATTTATATAAAGCTCTCAGCTAATGACCAACACATGGAAATAACATCAGTGTTAGGTGCAACTACTATTATTAGCAATTAAAATATGAATGCAACAGATTATGCATATTTTTTTAAATTGATATTATTGGACACATAATCTCTACAGTTAGGTGGACCATGTTTTTCATAGTATACAAGATATTTGCCTAAGGAAGTTAACATACTTTATTCAGAGTTCAAGGTTCCAAGGTTTTGAAATTTGCTGTTTTAATGCAATCTCAATTTTAAAACATCCCTCTGTGCTGTTGGGAATAGAAGACTTGCATTAAAACAGTGTGCATCATAGGAATCTACAAGTCTTGGCCTCTCCTAGCCATATACCATAATTAGAGACTCAAACTTAATAAAAGTCTATTAGTATTAGGTTTTAATCTGAAAGCATAGTATATAAAATGTTACACTTGGCTGGTTTGCTTGAAGAACTTATTTTACTTGGATTATAGCATTAAGGCACAGAATCTCTGGTGTACTATTTTCCCTCTAGTCTAAATAATAGACTATCCATGGATAGCAAAGAAAGTAAAAGATCATGAGAGACAGAAGAGTAAAGGAACCTGTTTAAGAACATAAGTCAGCATATTCAGACCCTCAAAGCTTTTTTAATGTTCTTCTGATGATGCCACCAGCAACTTTTTAAAAAGTGAAGACAAATCATTACTTCGATTAAGTTTTCATCTAGTTTAAGAAGTACAGCCTTATATTTCTTATGCCAAATCATGGCACAGTATATAAAGCAACAGTAACTTTCCCTCGGTTATCATCACTAATACCGGGGAAACAAAGTCATTTCTTGGGATCATTTCAAGGATTTCCTCTATTCTATATTTATACTAAATTTCCTTTATTCTATATCCCTCATTTTGAACTAGCATTTATGATATTATCAGAGGGTCCTTGGAAGAGAGTTCACCTTGTGCTTGCCTGGGCAGCACATTTCAAATATTCCAACACATTTCAAAATCACTCTTTCTGAGTCCATTATTTCCCCTTCCCATTGAAAAGAATGTAAAAATAGGAAAGCTCTCATAATTGCATGTGTGTTTTTCAATTAATTGAAATATTATGTTTAAATTACAATTATGCCTATTTGATGGCAGAAATGGACACATTTTGTTAATTAGTAATAATTCAATTTTTAAATTCTGAATTATTCTGGCTATGCAAGAAATTAAAAAATTATTTATTTCTATTGAAATGATTCTGCATTATGCAGTAATAAACAATGCATGCCATTCTATAAGCTTAATTACAGTATTACTGCAATTCACTTGTATTAGATGCATATCTGAGTGAAGATGCTATGTTTACCAAGACTAAATATTTTCTTTTTCAATTTTCTCATTTATTTCTAAGTTTATTATATTACTTTTACTATTAATAACTTATAGTTTCAGAGTCTAACCTTTTTATTTCACCTTTTTTGTTTCAACCAATGTTTTTGAAACTGCTCTATTTTTACACATTTTTTTCAATAAATAAGGAGACAAAAATATAAAAAAGTGGTGCATAGAATGTTCTCATTTGTTTGGATGTCTTAATTATAATTAAATAATCATATACCAGTTTTCATTATAACTAATCAGATAAATTAAAAAGTAGAGATTACATACAAATAAAATGTAGATAATTCAAATAAATGTGACATTTTAATATTGTCATCTTCTTATTAGTTCTACTTATACTACTAGTAGAAGTAATTATGATCTACTCATTCATCATTCAAATATTATGGCATAATTTTTGTAACTCTGATGATGTATTATTTGAGTGTTACATTACTATGATGTTTGAAACTTCAATGTATCTAGCTGAAAATGTATTCACTTGAAACTATAACTAGTATATTTCTTGAACTAATATGCCCTAAGAATGTGATGACATTAATTTTAGTTTCCGAATGCATTGGCTTACTTGGGGATTAGGAAATATGAAATAAATGGTTATATCCACTAAACATTCTCATACAAATATAAAAATATAAAAAATACATATAAATACCTGGTTCTCTTATTATGAGCAACTGCAGGAGGAGTTCAGTGTAGATTCTGATTACCAAGCTTTCAATTATATTTAATTTAGTGTTTAAATTTTTTTTTTTTTTTTTTTGGAGGAAGATTAGCCCTGAGCTAACTACTGCCAGTCCTCCTCTTTTTGCTGAGGAAGCCTGGCTCTGAGCTAACATCCGTGCCCATCTTCCTCTAGTTTATACGTGGGACGCCTACCACAGCATGGCTGCCAAGCAGTGCCATGTCCGCACCCGGGATCCGAACCAGCGAACCCCGGGCCGCCGAGAAGCGGAACGTGCGAACTTAACCGCTGCGCCACCGGGCCGGCCCCTAGTGTTTAAATTTTAAAATAATAACTCTACATTCCTTTTATTTTCCTTTTTTTTTTTTTGAGGAAGATTAGCCCTGAGCTAACATCTGCTGCCAATCCCTCTCTTTTTTGCTGAGGAAGGCTGGCCCTGAGCTAACATCTGTGCCCATCTTCCTCTACTTTATATGTGGGACGCCTGCCACAGCATGGCTTGACAAGCAGTGCAGTGTGTAGGTCCACACCTGGGATCCGAACTGGTGAACCCCAGGCCACTGAAGAGGAACATGCAAACTTAACCACTGCACCACTAGGCCGGCCCCTCTACATTCATTTTTTATAAGATGGCACACAAAGATTTAACACTTCTTTTCAAACAGATTATATGATGTTGGATAATTTAAGTATTAAGTAATTTATTCCTAAGGTAATTTTAATACGATAGAGATATTAAGCTGTTATATCAATTAAATTGAGTACATTTATTTTATTTAATCAGTTCCATTTAGCTATCTTGAAGTTTATTTATTTATTTATTTTTTTCAGTAGGAAAATTGACCCTGAGTTAACATCTGAGCCAATCTTCCTCTACTTTGTATGTGGGATGCCACCACAGCATGGCTCAATGAAGTTTAATGTGCACCATTTGATGTCCACTGGAGCTTTTAGTAATTTGAGATTTATCCAGTTGTTAAAGATATATGTAAGGCTCAGAATTTTTACTTTTATTTCCATCTCAAGTTTTATATGCAATAAAGACTTAAAGCTGTCATTCTTGTTGCTTTGTCTCATGCATTAATTGGTTATATTTTTAATCATTTTTTCTGTGAATTACTTGATTTTATAGTCAATCTTCTCATTGATAATATTTTTTTATAAGTTAATGTAAAACACAGTAAAGCACGGAAGTGTTTTAATGACTTTGAAGTATTCAATGAGGCCGATCTGTCTATCCTTCATTGACTTTCATGGTATAATGCTGTAATATTATATTTCTATATTTGCCACTTTTCCTTAAGCATACTCTCTTCACTTGTTCTGAGCCACAAAGTCAAGTTCTGAATAGATAGAAAAATTCAATCTTAAAGTATTTTTTGATTCACTATGGAATACACTCAACAATATTTATTGAGAACATAGTAAATGTCAGGAACTCTCAGGCATTAGAAAGAGGGCTGTTAACAGTAAGTTAATTAATTAATTATTTGATATTTGATAGAAATTTGATTTTATAACAGGATTAGCTAAAATATTTATTTCTAATTCATATAAATTCACTGAAAATTCATGCATTACTATTCTCTGCATTATTGAAAATAATCTGACTCCAGGTATTGGAGTCATGGCACACATAAGAGAGATATTTCTATTTATTTCCTTTGATTTGAATTTCTTTTAACTGGGTCCCGTCATTCACCTGGATTTGTATATCCATTTTTCCAAACTTTTTAAAATGAGCTCAAACTACCTAGACTATTTAGTTATTCCAATCAAGATGATTAAGAAGGTCTTCTGTGTAAGAATACTGTTTAATTCTCTAGTCTCCCTTCATGTGTTTATACACTTAACTTGATGCTTGCCTATTTCTATTATGTTAAACCCATTTCTCTCAAAGTTTGCAAATTACATCTTAATTTGTATATAAGCACAAGGTATTACTTATAACTCTTAATTCTTTCTTTTGTGAAGCATAGTTTCCATCTCATAAAGTGATTTTTCTATCCACATTTGTCAAAGTAGAAGGTGAGTTTACTTACTGAAACTTCATTCCAACGGGATGGAGACCCAATATGGAAACAATGTTAATGGCAGGCACTGGTGTGCATGAGTGATGGAAATCAAACAAACTCATGCTCACAAATTCATTTTTGGAGTTCTTCTGCTTCAATATCTTGGACCTGATTACATAAAAAATGTAATGTGACAAAATTTTTACAAATATGTTCCAATTGTAGTAGATGAACAAATTGAGAAAATGTTAACATTATCCTGGAAAGAGGCACTGCTCAATTCTTTGTTCCCACCTCTTTTAAAGTAAATATTTGCTTTTTACTCTTTTCTCTGAAAAAAAGCAGTAAATAATGAGAAAAAGTGAAAATGTATATTACTTAGCATATGTCCTCAGTTTTAAATATTTGTTTTGTTGGTGTGAAAATTGAATATCGTTAGCAGCAATATCTCTTCATCTTATTAGTATGCATTACATTTTCTTCTTTTCTAACTCATAGGACTTATTGTAGAATTCAAATCTAATTTTCTCACTACCAGTTAGGCCTTGATTTAAGAATCTTGACATCTGGTGCCTCTTACTTATCTCCAAATTAAGTTCAGAGTTCAGTGTTCCTCAAGCAATGTGTTTAGCTATTGTAGAATTCTGCTTTTATTTAAAAGTAATACCCCCAAAAAGCATTTAATCACATTCATTCAATCATTTTAATCACAATAACTCAGTACTACAAAGTAATTTAAGTACATATGTTAGTTTTGTCCAACTGAAGGCCAACAAATACCATAGCGTGATTTTTTTAAAAAACAAATTATTATAATTTAAAAGGATCAAAGATTAGATCTGTCCTTGTCATTTTGTGAATGGAGCTTCATATTCAACAGGACAGCATCCATCACATGAATATAATGTTTTAAATTTTATATTTTTACATCACTTGTATTGATTTTGAATATTTTCACTGATTTTGTGCTACTTAAAGTCTAACTTTTCAGCCAGATTTATGTTTTCACAAATACAAATAATATGGTAAGAAAATCTAATTTAAGACCGTAAGAGTGATCAAAATTGTACTTCTTACTTAAAGGTGCTTATACAGTGTTCAATTTATCATGAATTTCATAGTTGTTTATTTACAGGCATTGATTTATGGGCATTGAACACTTCTACCTTAAAGGACACTCAGGTGGTCCAATCTTGAAAATCGTGTGTACAGCATGTTAGCTTCTTCCACCAGTAACTAGAAATGGGTATAAACATAGATGAAAATGGATGTTCAGAAAGGTCTATTTTATACACATTCTGACTAAATCAGAATATAGAGAGAGAAAATATGGTTTTCTTCAATACTTTTCTGATTCTTGGTTCCCATCTCAACTGACAGGAAGTAGATTTACTGAAATCTTCCACTAGGTTTTATTCTCGAGACAAGTCATTTATTAACAGAAACTCATTTATAGGGAGAACAATATTATGATAGAAACTTGAGTGTAGCACTTCTTTGTATGTTTCACCTCTTCTACCACTGCATTCTCAGAGAAGATTTGCCATCCAGAGAAGTTTGCAAGCATGCGAGCTCTCTAAAAAAATAACTCGATGAAATGAAATAGTCTCTTTTTAGATTTTGTTTATTCTTTAGTTGGATGCCTTTTTTAACTCCTCCGCATGTTCATCTCACAGAATATGATTTCAGCCAAAGGCAAGTCACTCTCCTCATAACAACCCTGTTGCTCTCATGACTTCTCCTCCATTTCATAAGTGAGACACACCTAAGAGTCCCTTTCCTCCACCACTCTATATTTCCCTTTGGAATTTATTGCTTTATGTATTATACCTACGCACATATATAATTAATTTTTATTAATAACACCAAAAATAACAATAGAGAACCCAAAGATGAGCATGAAAACTTGAGATGAGTGCTTAATATTATTTTACTGCATTCAAAGACTTTTATGTTGAAATTCAGAGGAGTACTTAGGACATTTATCCAGACAAAGAGTATAATACTTGTATTAGTCTGTTAGGGCTGCCATAACAAAATACCACAGGCTAGATGATAAACAGAAATTTATTTCTTATAGTTCTGGAAGCTGGAACTCTAAGATCAAGGTGCCATCAGGATTGATTTCTCCTTAGGTCTCTCTGCTTGGCTTGCAAGATCACTGTCTTTTTGTCGTGCCTTCGCATGGCCTTGCCTCTATGTATATATATATCCGTGGTATCTTTTCCTCTTTTTATAAGGACACCAGTCATCTCGGATTACAGCCTGATCTTTATGACCTCATTCAACCTTAATTACTTCTTTAAAAACTCTATCTCCAAAGACAGTGACATTGAGGGTTAGGACTTCAATATATGAATCTGGGGGGAGGGACACAATTCAGTCCATAAAAATACTCCTTTACAGTTAATGTGATAACTAATTAAATGAGGAGAAAACATTGAGATGATATTTTCTATTGTATAAAAATGTATTTTTCTTCTGTGTAAGATGTGGTCAAGATGCTCACAGATCCTGTTTTCTAACTGTAGGCACAGGAAGATTGCATTTCCTAGTCTCTGTGACAGTAGACAAGTTCTGTTTAATAAACAGGTAGGAGAGATGTGGACCAGGCAAAGAGATCCTCCTTTCTTTCTCTTTTTTATTGGCCAGATTAAAACAGTAGATCCAGGGTACAACTTGAAGAGATCTGGGAAGATGGAGATACCACAAAGAGGACACCAGGATCCCTGAGTCTCCAAATCAACGCTCTTGCCTATGCGTATTTGACAGTGTTAGATGACATTTCATTTTGATGAACCACCAAAATTTTTCAGTTTGTCATGGCAGCTTATCTTAATTACTTTATCTGATGTAGATGTTCTTACCTTGATTTATAGTGCATCTGTAACGACAATTAAAATATATGGTGTTGGTTTAATAGTCAAGAGACCAGCAGCAACGTAACATTTAGAGTCTAGAAAGATGGAAGTCCATGTTAGACAATAGTAAGATATTGGGTAACACTCCTCGCTCATCTCCTGTAACCTAGGAAGCAGACCACATACATACTGAATAGGTAGATATAAGACAGTGGAAAATTAAAGTTCATAGTGGGTTTGGCTTGTTATTGGCTGTACTTTGTAAGATGATCCTACAAAAATGAGTTCTGAAAGGAATCATCCAGTTTGTAAGCAAACATAAAAGGGAAACAAGTAATTCATATATTCATGGTATTTGCAAGGGTGGTAATGCGGACTGAGTCTAGATCCAGCAAATAAGAATTAAAATATAAAGTGTTGTGCATTAAAATCCAAAAAAAAATATTTCTGTGAAATAGTGAGACTCATAGCAAAGATCCCAACTTTACGTGACTTCCCAACATTAGGTGACTTCAAGGTAGCAGTCATTATCTTGCGAAAAAGAAACATGAAGGCTGAAGTTCTGCCTAACAGAAAACTATGGAACCAATTGGAAGCAAGTAAATAAGACATCTACTAAAATTTTGAAACTTGTGTGTTATGAAATAAACAAGCCCAGAAATAAAAGCCTTTATCTATTTCAAACTTTTAACAACCTTTGGTTCTCCAACCTTCCAAGAAGTTAGAAAGACTGTGAAATATATAGGCAAAGATATGATGCTCAAACATGGTAAATAATGGCGTAGGAGTCCTTCAAGAGAGCTCAGCTAAGGGCTATCAGGAACAGCAGAGAAGGAAATTTCCGTCAGGGAGCAAAATTAGGAAGCTTCCCTTAGGAAACATCCAGAGTAAGTTGCCCAGAGTATTTAAATATTTCTTCAACTCAGTGCCTGCTCTTTACATCCTATTCTTCTTCAATCCAAGTGAGTATATTTCTTATGACTATCCGATCTCTTTTCATCCTCTGTATTGAGTTTGGTGTGGTGGCATAGGCTTATGTTTTTTAGTTCCTTGTTACTTGAGCTCATGATGATGAGAATCACTTATCAATCAGAACTGCTGGGCTTTGCAATGACTATATGGGACTTTGTGGGCCTCTTGCTTTGGGAATGAAGTATCACGTATGTAGGGGAAAGAGTAAAATAGTAATTAGATTACCAAATGAGTAATATGAGACTGGCTAGATGTTTAAAATCCTGGTTCATTTTGGCTTATAGAGGAAGATTGTTTCTCAGCCTCTTTTGAAGCTGGATTGGGCCTTTTGACTTTTTTATGGCTAACGGAATATGGGTGGTTATGATGTACTTCCCTTCCACGTCATATCATGAAAAGTGATATGAAATTCTCTTCTCTCTTTCTCCTTACTCTCTCTGTCTTCTGGTTAGCTGATGGGGAGACAAGAGGAGGTTGTAGGACTTCAAGTTAGTCTAAAGATATTGTAAATACAGTGGTGCCAAAAGTTAGAATGAGTAAAGATTACTGTATCACCAGAGGAGGGGTATCTGAACACCCAGACACACTAAGAACTAAGACAACCTTTATTTTGTTAGGCTACTAAGATATTTCATCATTTTATTAGACTATGTAGTGTGAATTGCCCTAAAAACTATGTATAATTTTACCAAATTCCTAGCATTTTTCCAGCAAATACTTCTCTTCATTATGTTTTTTTCTTTTTTTGAAGAAGATTAACCCTGAGCTAACATCTGCTGCCAATCTTCCTCTTTTTGCTGAGGAAAACTGGCCCTGAGCTAGCATCTGTGCCCATCTTCCTCTATTTTATATGTGGGACGCGTACCACATCATGGCTTGACACGCCATGGTGAACACCCAGGCCGCCAAAGTGGAACTTGCGCACTTAACTGCTGCGCCACTGGGCTGGCCTTCATTATTGTAATTTCTTAACTTAAAATTTCAGACACCCACCACTCCAAAAATAGCTGTATTGTCCCTAGGGAAAATAAAGAAGGACTTCTATTTCTTTTTAATTATCAACATTTGTTGAGAAATTGTCAGCAATTATTCATTAGGACTATGTATCTCCATCCATTTACTCATGATGGGTTTTTTAACATTATATAGGCATAAATAAAAAATTTGAAATAAAGTCTAATTATTACTATAATGAATGACTACATTGACTAAAAGAATTGTCAAAATCCTTATACAGTGTAAGAGATGAAAACAATGTGCACATACAGCCTTGATTAATACTGGGAAAAAGAGTCAGAGCTGTGTGGTGTTTTCCTGTTAGTACACACCTAAGAAAATTTCTCTTATCTAAAGAAACATAACTGTTAAACAGAGTTCCTAGCAAACCATGACCCATAGTTTATATCGGCTCTTCCCTAGTATACACCTGGGCTGTGTCAAGCGGTGAAATAAAGACAATGTTTTTGTTGCATAATGCTTGTGCTGGAACGAGCAGCGATTTACTTCCCCTTCAATTTCTGGAATATGTGAGGGTATGAAAGGTCCAGGAAGAAGGGTTGAGCATACTGGGATGAGGGGTGAGACACAAGAGCTTCAGGGATCATATGTCAACACTGCGAAGGCCCACAGGAGACTTGCCATGCCAAATGGAGGCAGAATTAATAGTTCTGCTGCTGCTTTTTCTTTACTCCCTGCTTTCATGGGCTGAACCAGCTGTGTTTTCATGTTCTGGATTCTAAAATCGTGAACCTGTTTTTCTGTCTCCTTACTCCGAGAGACACATATCAGGCTCTCCTAAGAACTTCCTTTTCCTCTACTACTCCACTGCACTTGGGTGGGCCTAGAGATTTCTTTGTCTTCTCTAATATTCCAGGAGGGGAAAGAGATGGCAAACTCCTGTTTCGCTAGACATAAAAATTCGCTAAGAGCAGATATCATCAAGATATTCTCACTTGGACCAATGTGGAGGGAAGAGAGAAAACTCAGGGAAACACACAAAATATAGAACTTCCTTTTGAATTTCCAGATTTCTGTTTATATGGACTGATTCTGGTAGGGAGAGGAAAATTACAGATTTTTGTTTGGCCACTTTATGGTAAGCAGAGAAAGTAGATGTCACAGGTCCTTAGCACTCTGTTTGGGCCATGAAGGTGTTAATTGCTTATTTTCCCTAATTTTGTGGCTTTATCTGAAATTCCAAGATAAGGGAAAAAAATGTTTATCTTCTTGCTCAATACATTTCATCTCTCACAGGAATGGGAATGAAGTCTATAACTACTTAAAGAATCGGATATTGCCTCCCAGGCTCTACTTTCAGGATGTTTCTGCTTTTTGTTTTGCTTTGGTTTGTTTTGCTTTGTTTTTGTTTTTTCCTATTTGATTGCGTGTTTTGTTTGTTTTGCCTTTAGATGTACAGCCATTAGAGAAACACTTGGCTAGTTCTTCTGTTTGCTCTCTCATTTAACAGTGGAAAAGTTATTTAATTCTCTGCCGCCTTAGTTGTAATTCATAGATAATATTTATGCCAAAGTGTTAGTATGAGAACAATAGAAATAATCTATGTGCTTTTCTGCTAAATAGTTCTAATTTCCACAAGACAAGACTACTTGAGAGGATTTACTCTGTCGTAGTGACTTCCCCTACCGCCCCTCATCGGGCACAGTGCCTTCCACGGACTAGATAATCAATTAAATCTGTCAAATGAATGAATGAGTAAGTGATTTTATTGGAGAAATAAAATTAACATTATCACCCACTACATATTATAAAAATTCAGCTTAATAGTCCACATAAGAGTACATTTACAAGGCAACAGTAAGAAGACGAAGCAAGTTTCAGTGGAGGGCAGTATCTTGACCAGTTATTGCCAGGACATAACGTAGGCGTGCCTCTGGGGATTCTGTACATCTTAGGCTACCAGGAGTGTCTTGAACACGCCAGAGCATGAGGTGAAACAGAATCAAAAGTTTAGAATAAATTACGGAATGAATAAATACTGTGAACTAACATCATCCCCGTTAATTTTATTCTTTCTTTTCTATAGACTGGAGCGAATTGCAGATATTATTACGTTAACATTGAGGAGGTGGAAGCGCTGGAAAATCAAATGACCTGCCATTGTCAAACAACTAAAGTGCTCCTTTTTAAACTGAATACAGCACTTTTGTGAGTGAGCCCCTAGTTATTTGGTGCCAGTTTTTATTTGAGGTTCTTCTTTAAATTCACCTTATTTTCAGCTAATGCAAAAGAAAAGTTACTCAAATCTATTAAGAACACATGTATATCAAAAGCAACAACTATTTCTGTGCTATATCCAGCATTCCAATGATCGTTTAATTTATTTTTACAGTTTCTTGTTAGATTGAGTGTATAGGGGGGCATGGAATGGGAGTTAGCTATTGCTCTGCCTTTATGATATTCTTTCCAATTCAATTCCACCAAACCAGAAGGTGAATGTGGTCAGGCAAATTCATCAGATTATTTAACCTACAAACACCAGCAGGTAGTGACTGCTGCTTCTGGAATAATGTGATGGTACCAATGTGGGATCACTCTCTTCTTTTTGCTCCACTTTTTAAAATTATCCCTGGATTTTATTTAAATTGAATTCTGTTCTTATGGATCAGTCAAGATTTAAGTACAAAAGCATTTTAAAGTTATAGTGCTTGCAATTTTGAGTATTTGAGATGGTCCCATTCCACTGTCTGGTTACCTAGGAAACAAACATACGACAGAGTTGGACTCCTTTTATATGAGTCCTGCTTGATTGTGTTATATTTGTTTTGTACTTTGTAATATTCTGCAGGGGTATGTTTTATTATGTTGCTGATGCATCATATTTAAACAGCTATGAAAATGAACTGCAGTGCATGTTCAGCAGCTAATTTTCAAACTCAGAGCCTTGGGGAATATGCTGGTCACCCATATATTTAAAAGGCAAGAAGATTTAGCCAGTTTATTGCTGACCTTTAACGCTATTTTGTGAATGTTTTTATGACACCATTAAACTAGTTTGTAAATAGTAGATTTAATACTGAAACTCTGTTGGCTGCACCTTCAGGGCAGAGAAAATGCATTGCTCAGTGGGGAACTGAGACGAACAGAATGCCATACGTGGATGGTCAACTTTCTTATATCCCCAGAGTCAGGAAAAAGTGTAGATAACCACAAATATGTGTGGCTATTTAGAGATACATGCACTCTTTGATTTGAATGCACGTGTCTCAAATTTAGAAACATGCTATACTTCAGGCAGAATATGTAAATCTATCTCTGAGATCTATCTCTTGAGGTTTCCTGTCTTTGCAATCCTGTTGAGTATCTTTACCATGCCTATTTTTTAAATGGGATTAATTAATTAACTACCAAAAAGGTAACAGAGGACCAACCTAATGCAAAGACCAATTGAACATAACAAGTTAGTCATTTCTACGTTATGGTCAGATTTACTTTGGCAATTGCATTCACATAAAATTGCCAGCTGACGATAATTTATAAAGAACCCTGCAAAATATGGAAGCATTATTAATTGCTTGAGTAGTTCTAGTATATAAGTCACCGTGTCCTTCTTTTTCCTTAGTGGCTTACCAGTTTACATTTCCATCAAGAGTAGACAAGTGCTCTCTTTTCACCAAATCCTAGCCAGCATTTGTCATCTCCTGTCTCTCTAATAATAGCTGTCCTAACAGGTGTGAGGTAACATCTCATTGTGGTTTTGATTTGCATTTCCCTGATGATTAGTGATGTTGAGCATCTTCTCATGTAACTGTTCACCATTTGTATATCTCCTTTGGAAAAACGTATTCAGGTCCTTTGCCCATTTCTTAATTGGGTTATTTGGGTTTTTGCTATTGATTTGTATATGTGCCTTGCATATTTTTGATTTTAACTCTTTATCAGATAGATGGGTTGAAAATATTTTCTCCTATTCGGTGGGTTGCTTTTTCATTTTGTTGATTTCCTTTGCTGTGCAGAAGCTTCTTAGTTTGATGTAGTCCCATTTGTTTATTTTTCCTTTTATTCTCTTGCCTGAGGAGACATATTCCAAAAGATACTACTAAGACCAATGTCAAAGAGCATACTGCCTGTTTTCCTCTAGGACTTTTATGTTTCAGGACTTACATTCAAGTCCTTAACCCATTTTGATTTGACTTTTGCGTATGGGGTGAGATAGTTGCCCATTTTGATTCTTTCGCCTGTGGCTGTCCAGATTTCCCAACACCCTTTATTGAAGAGGCTCTCCCTTCCCCGTTGTATTTTCTCAGCTCCTTTGTAATAAATTAATTGATTGTATATGGGTGGGTTTATTTCTGCACTCTCTGTTCCATTCCATTGATCTAAGTGTCTGTTTTTATGTCAATACCATAGTGTTTTGATTACTATAGCTTTGTAATATAGTTTGAAATCAGGAAGTGAGCTACTCAGCTTTGCTTTTTCTTCTCAAGATTTCTTTGCTTAATCATGGACTTTTGTGTTTCTATACAAATTTTAGTATTCTGTTTTCTATTTCTGTGAAAAATGCCATTAGGATTTTGATAGAGATTGCATTAAATCTATCACTTTGAGAAATATGGACATTTTAATAATATTAATCTTTCCTATCCATGAACATGAAATATCCATCCATTTACTTGTGCCGCCTTCAATTTTTTAGCAATGTTTTATCGATTTCAGTGTGCAGATCTTTCACCTCTTTGGTTAAAGTTATTCCTAAGTATTTTATTCTTTTTGATGCTATTATGAATGAGATTGTTTTCTTAACTTCTCTTTCCAAAAGTTTGTTATTAGTGTATAGAAATGCAACTAGATTTGCATATTGATTTTGCATCCTGCAACTTTCTGAATTCATTGATTAATTCTAACAGTTTTTTGGTGGAATATTTAGGATTTTCTATATATAAGATCATGTCATCTTCAAACAGAGATAATTTACTTCTTTTCTTATAATCTGGATGCTTTTTATATCTTTGTCTTGCCTCATTACTCTGACTGGGAATTCCAGTACTATGGTGAATGATTTTATTATAAGGGTGTAAAAAAATAAACTTTAATAGCAATATTATGCCTATGCAAAATTAAAATTCATTTTTTTGCATTTGTTAAAAGGACAAAGTTTTGTTGGACTATTGGTGTGCATTTAATAAGAGAGAATAAAAGGTTTTTCTTTATTTTTTGGCTAATCAACCTGGAAACCAAAGATTTTGTGTCATACCAAAATAATATCTTGTGCTTTGTGTTTTTATCTTGCCTTTGATTACTTGGGAGAATTGAGTCTTCACTATTAAAAGAGCTAAGATTTTTTACAAGCACTAAAGGTTTTTTACAACTGTAACTTTCTGTGTTTGCATTAGAAGTCTTTATCAATTTGGCTGAATAGATAACTAAGATCATATTTAATCAAGTGTTCAAAACTTTTGATTATTTTTTTACAAACCTCTCATAAGCAAATTATGAAGGCTTTTTGACCTCAAACTAATTTTGGAATTTTCCAGAAGGCCCCTGGAACTTCTCAAAAGATTTGTTCTCTCTCTTATAAAAGAGAGATGTTAAATTAATTAGGCTTATTTGATATGTTTAAATTACATTGGAGACATTGTCAAATAAGAAAGGATGCTACACCTTCTTTAAGTTACAGTTGTATGGATATATGTTATTGAGGTAAGTATTCCAGAAATCATATGAAATTCCTAGAAATCTGATATATCCTGGTATAACGTTATTATTCATAATTCTTTTTTTTTTTGAGGAAGATTAGCCCTGAGCTAACATCTGTGCCCATCTTCCTCTACTTTATATGTGGGACGGCTATCACAGCATGGCTTGCCAAGCGGTGCCATGTCCACACCCGAGATCTGAACTGGCGAACCCTGAGCCACCGAAGCAGAATGTGCACACTTAACCAATGCACCACAGGGACAGTCCCATAATTCTAATTATTATCGTAAAATGTATATAACAGAATAATGAAATATCCTTGTCAATTGTGTTTTAATGAACTCTCATCAGATCTTCAACCATGGCAACTTTTAAATATTTTGACATTTACAGATAGTTATTGTTTTTCTCTGATGCTTTTGGAGAAGTTCTTCTTCAAGAGATTTAAGAAAATGACACTGACAAGCACAAGTTTCTGATAACTTTAAGATGATACCGCTGACTTGGGTAAGAATTTTCTGAACTCCAATGAAGAAACTGATGGAGTCATAAAACTGCTAACCCAAGACTAATTATTAATCAATGATTAATTACATGGGACTTAATGAACCGATGAAGATGATTATAATTTCCATGACTTTGTTTGAAACATTGCTACTTCTTCAGTGTTTTATTTTTCCAGAGTTGAAGAGCTTTATTCCCCCTTGTTTTAAGCTATCTACACCTTAAAACAATTTGATGAAATATATTTTGTAAATAAAAATAGAATATTTACCTTTTCTCTTACCTGATTCCTCCAGAATTCTGAAACTCTTATTGAATATTCTTGCTTTTCATGATAATAAAAGTAGTTGCATACATTCCATAAGAATCTATCGTCCTTATAATAGGGCACTATCGGGCAAATCCCTGTCTTGGCTTCTTAGCCTAAAGGGGTTTCTAAAAATCTAATCTGAGATTCTCTATTACAGGAGAGTTTTAAGAAATTAAGGTGGATTTTATGGAGTCAAAAAAGCCTATTTGATATCACCAAAGCTTTAACTGGAACATCATATTAGAAAATATATGTAAAATTACTATTCTTGCTGCACTTATGTAAATAATCAAGCCAAGTTTAATGAGATTAGACTATTTTGCAAATAAGTCTTACTGTGAGGATCTCTGCTAGAAATTGGAGTAATTTCAGAGAGAAAAATTAGGTTTCAGTAGAAGACTAAAACATACCATTGTGCATATCAGATTCTAGCTCTGTTCCTTGTCTTTGAGGTTTTGTTATCTACCTTTAAACTGGACTGGATCCTAAACTCTTCTAGTTTCCTCCAATATCTAGCTACAACTCTCCAAACTAATGTTTCCAATTTTCTTCCACCTTCTGACTTGGAGTAACTGAGAACAAAAACTGCCTTTTTCCTAGGGAACCCTCATACACTGTTGGTGGGAACGCAAACTTGTGCAGCCACTATGGAAAACAGTATGGAGATTCCTCAAAAAGTTAAGAATAGAAATACCTTATGACCCAGCCATCCCACTACTGGGTATATATCCTAAGAACCTGAAATCAGCAATTTCAGAAGCTCTATGCACCCCTATCTTCATTGCAGCATTATTCACAATAGCCAAGTCATGGAACCAACCTAAGTGCCCAGCAACTGATGATTGGATAAAGAAGTTGTGGTATATATATACAATGGAATACTACTCAGCCATAAAAAAGGACAAAGTTGTCCCATTCACAACAACATGGATGGACCTTGAGAGTATTATAAAGTGAAATAAGCCAGACAGAGAAATATGAACTTGGTATGACTCCACTTATAGGTGGTAGTTAATGTATGGACAAAGAGAACTGATCCGTGGTTGCCAGGGGAAAGGGGGGTGGGGGGAGGGCACTAGGGGTGAAGTGGTGTAACTACAACATGACTAATAATAATGTACAACTGTAATTTCACAAGGATGTTAACTTTTATAACCTTAATAAAAAAAATAAATTAAAAAAAAAAACTGCCCTTTTCCTGAAGCCCTGAAAACTTAAGCTGGACAGCAAATATCAACTTCAGAGAAATCACCACAATGGCTCATTTACGACCAACTTTTGTTTCTGTTGCTGTGTGGGTCACTCAGAAAGTTCTTCAGAACACCTGATGACATCATTAGAGACATTCAAACTACGAAAGTGTTAGAGCCCAACATCTCGAAGTCTTCTCAACTGGCTACCTTCTGAACTCATAGACTGATTTGTAGTCTGCTCTAACCATTAACCTCTATTTTTCTTTTGTTTTCATAAAAATGCTTCCTATTAAATCCTGACTGCTGCCACCATATACCATATGCCACCATATACGCCTAACTTTGGGAGCCCACCTGCAACATCCAACTCCTGAAATGAGACACAGCTGTTTAACTGAACTGACCTATTTTCAAGACTAAAAGACATTTAATATGATGGAGCAATATGCCAACTCAACTTCTAGGCTATTAAACCTCTCAGGGAAATTTCAAAAACACGGATTGAAAAATGACAAAATATGCTTCTTTGTCATAGGATTATTTTGCGCTAGTAAGGTGGTTTTAAATACAGTCATGTGTCACTTACAAAATGGATGCCTTCTGAGAAAAGCATCATTAGGTCATTTTGTCATTGAGCAAACATCAAAGAGTATACTTTCACAAACCTAGATGGTATAGCCTACTACACACATATGCTATGTGGTAGGGATCTTATGGGACCACTATTGTATATATAGTCCATCATTGACTGAAACAGTGTTATGTAGTGCACGAGTGTAATAGATTTGCTTTAGATTCATTGGCTGTACAAGGAGGAATCTATGCCTTAGCAACCACCTCCTGTTGTACCTGGATCAATACCTCTGGTATTCTAGAAACTCAAATACAAGAAATTAACAAGTCACTTGACTAAACAGCTTGATGCTTCTGTATATACATTCTTTAATTTATTTTATACCAACTGGTTTGGTTCATGGGGGCCCTTGGTAAGGAGTATACTTTAGTATCTTGGTATTATCCTCCAGATAATCATCATTGTAGTCTCTCTGGTGCACTGTATTCTCTCAAAGGTGGCAGCCATCAGTAGTACATATATGGCCTCATTGCACCTGGAGAAACAAAAACGAGATGAACAATGAGATGGAAAGCAAAAACAATTCTTCCACAGACATGGCAACATAACCTATGAGTTTCATGAGACAAGAGCAACTTAACTGTAGTGGTAACTAACAGTGGTGCTATTGCCAAATTTTTGCTCAATGTCTCATGTATGAGAGGATGACCAAATTAAAGTATTTAAACAAGGAGGCCATAAGACTGAGTGGGCTCTAACGCTTTGGTAGCCTACATAAGCAAACCAAAAACTAAGCCAAAGTCAATGCACTTGTATCTGAGAAAGTGAAATTTAAGAACAATTCATCACAAATAGCCAACTAGTCTTTCTCAAATAACGCAACTTGTTAAGCTATATCCAACCAAATAATTTATTTGCTTTGCTTCTATATAAAAACCTTGACCCTCACTCCTGTGAGTGGAGCACTCCTAACAACTTTTGGTTTGGTGCTGCCTGGTCCAAATCTAATTTGCTCAATCAAAATCTTCAAAATTTTAATATGCCTCAGTTTACCTTTTAATATTACCAAAATGTATATGCAGATTGCTCTGATACTTCTAGAATAACAAAGTAGAAAGAGGACTAAATATAGAATCAGCACCTCTATAGTTTTGCTTCTAACTGATATCAATGTTTAAACGTGATGATGATTTTAAATAACGTTAACTGCTCTTCAGATATGCAGCAAATCCTTTAACCGATGAACATCATTTGTAAGTTGAAACACTTCTTATAGTTAAGTCTGAGTTTGTCTCAGTTTCACAGTGCTTCCTTATGTCACCACCAACCAATTTAAAATGGGTTGGACAGTGAGCCTACTTGTAATTTAGGATGAGATTATCCCTTTAATACATGCCATGTATAATATTCTGATATTCCTAAATCTCTTTTGATACTTTAGAACCTCTTCCCTTTTTATATAGATTTCAGCTTTGAATGGTAAAATGTTAACCTTTGGCACAGATTTAGATATTTTAGGTTTAAACACTCGATATAAACTATCACTGTTGCAGTCTATCCTTATGAGATCTTAAGGTTCTTGGCAAAATGCATGTGTTTTTAAGTCTTGGAGCAAAACTATCTTGCAGTTCAAGAGAAATTAAATGATCACTTAAGGTAAATATTTTTCTTTCTTTCTCCTCTTCAACATAACCAATCTCTTCTGCATAATTACTCCATGTTGAGCCTCACATCTCTTCAAGTTTGGATCCTCTAAAGAGATCATCCAATACAATATCAGTACTCTAAACTCATCCATCACCTTCCAGATATTTCTACCAGAGATTTTTCATAGGAGGCTAACCATTTCACTGTGTAAATATTTTTCAACTACAAAAAAGTTTTTTTTTAGTATTTTTTTTTCTGTTGAAGTAGTTTCCTTATAGAGGATCCAACTAAAATGCGGTATTGTAGTTGGGAAAAGGAAAGCAGCTGAGATAACACAAGAGGGACTGGTACAAAAATATGCAGTTTCTCAGAACTTTGTCAGCACTCCAGAACGGCCCTAAACCCTAGTTAGATTACACAGCTTTAGGATATTTATAAAACTTTCTATATAGGAAGTTTTAATCTTCGTTTTAATTTATCATATGTACATTATATGTAAGGGAGAAACTTTGAGTCTATATCTCACTCTTAAACTGATCTGGAGATAATTGTTAAATATTCATATCAGAATAGACTTATATATATCAGAAGTGCTAAATTCTCTTACACAATAAAGTATAATCCCTCTGGCAGTGTATGTTCCTGTTGAGTAGTAAATGGTCTTAATTTAAACAGAAGTCATGATCTCTGCTCAATTTAATAATTTCAAATGACAATAGTTTTGGTTCTTCACCTGGCTATCTCTATTCAGTGTTTTACTAAAAACCTAGAAATAAAATATTGAGTGACAATTTCATGGCTAATAAATTGCCATTGCTTAAAAATCTATAGTTATTTTAGCAGTATTTTTGAGAGTTTGCTGTGGTTAAGATGATTCTACTGTAGATTCTTATAAGGGTTGGAAGTCAAGCCAAGAATCTAGGGAGAATTTCCCCAGTGGAAGTTGCAGAAAGTGAATTTTATCTCAATGCATTAAAAATACCAAAGACAGGAAAACAGATAATAAAGTGAAAGGGATGTGAGTAAATACTATTTTTATATAAATGGATATATATACAAATATATACAATATGCATGAGGGTGTATAAATGATCATCTCTGATGTCACAATTAAAATCCTCTTTCCAAAAATGAATATCACTTTATTATTTGGTAGTAATAAAGGAAACAACTCAGTAGTCATGTCCACAAATTCCATTCAGCCCAGATCATTATATTTTCTCTTTTTATTACAAAGTAGATATATTTCCATGAAATTTTAAGCATAGCTGTTATGAATGTAATTCAAAAGATTTACACGTATACTGTAGAGTCATATTTTAAATAATGATAATTTCATTACTGAAAATATATGAATATTTATGAAATACACAAATCTTATATGGTGTTTTGAAAATCATATGTACTACATAGAATGCATATATTTTGAATACATGATTTGAGTCAATTTTCATTCACTTTTTATAGAAAACGTAATTCCAGCTCCATCTTGCGGTTTATAATTTAGTTTCCAAAATGGTGCATTATTATGGTTAGATATTATTCCTTTTTTGCTGTATCTTTTCATTCATTGAATGGATATTTAATGGGTACTTGCAATTCTGTGTACTAAAGAAGATTCTATGCTTTTTCTCTGTAAGATATTAAATATATCTTTATTTTTAAAGGTCACATAAGATATTTACTATTTTTACTTTCATTATATACACACACACACAAAAGAAAACACACAAAAGAAGAAGTACTATCCTAATCAAGTACTAAACAAGTACTTATGCTAATCAATATAATAAGTCTCCTTGAAGTATAATCCAAAAGGCCTAATTAAAATTTCATTTAAACTTATTAAGAAATGTAAAAAGTACAAAGTCATCATAATATTACTTCCTTCAAAACTACTGTTTTCTTTCTAAATCTTAATATCTATATTGCATATCTTTGATATTCTTGTCTGGATAAATTAAAGAGTATTACGTTTCAAAAATGCACTATGTTTTTTGCATACTACAATAAAATGAGTTTAATTTTGGCTTACTTATTTGATGGGACGGTTAGCTATTTCCTACCAGATTAATCTTCCAAGAATTTTCAAATCAGCCAGTATTTATAAAGTGCCTATTTTAGTACAAAATATAAATGTGAAATATAAATTAAGCTCCTTTTTATACTAATTTAATTAACATTTAAACTGATTTCAGGTCCAAAAATAAAATCATGATTTTATGATATAGCTTGGTATGCCTTATTTGAAGTTCAATTTGTTTATTTCACTAATTTAATTGACCATGCTTTTCAGTATGAAAAAGATGGCCAATCAGAATCCAAGATCAATCATGTAGCCTTACCCTTAAATTCAGAGGAAAGAAAGTATGATTCATAAAAACTTGTATATAGCTTTAATAGTTTATGTAGATTGCCATGTGGTTGTTCTGGCAGTATCAATCAGAACCAATAATGAAAGATGCCAGAAAGAATAAATCTATGAAATGTGGTCTAGTTTTTCATTGAAATAGCTGACACATGGAATAAATATAAAAACAATCTAAGATCTATTTTCTCTAGTTGTTCCATATGATACATGATATTTCTTATTATGTACAGATGCAAAAAATAAGGAAAACCTTTTTAAATACATCAAAAAATGATCTCATGAAATATTTTTCACAATATATGAGATATTAGGAAGCTCCTTTTAGCTCTTACTTGATACATAAATTGAAATCATTTTTAGATATAGCAGTCATGAAAAAGGCATTGTAGCTCATAAACATTTTGACTAATTTAAACTCACTTTACATAGATTATTGACTCTCAAAAATTTATAATACAATCAAGTATAATAATATGCAATAAAATGCATATAAATTGTCACGAAATAAATAGGATTTTCTTTCTAGCATATAGTTTCTTCTGGGAATGTGCCCTCTGCCTCACATCCCATTCCCTCTTTTCATGACTCTCAGCAAGAAGGTCTTATAGAAATTGCTTCCAGCCCAAAGATTTTGGTCTGACATAAAATAGTCTAAAAAAATTGATAAATTAATCCTGTGTCTCTTTATTATTATGGATTAGAGGAAAAAGTATACCCTGTATTTCTGCCCTAGCTAAAAGAGAATGATGTAAAATTAAAGAGTCACAAGAATCCATGGTTCTTGCATGTGTATCAGTGCCATAAGAAGAACATCTACATGTGGGGAAGTAAACAAGCACATTTACAAAAGGGAAGAAAAGAAATGGAGGAAAAGTCCTTGGGGCACGCAAGCTCCCATTTCCAGTTCTTACTGAGATCCAGTCAAATGTCTACACTAGTGTTTGGTGTAAAACTTCTACATCCATATTGATAATTCCCTTTGGCTTATGTCAATTTAAGTTGCATTTCAATCACTTAAATCCAAAGACACCTAATTAAAAAGAAAGCTAAATGATATCCAATGCTGTATTTTAGAAGGCACTTCAAGACTCTACAGAGTCTCGAGCCATCATTAATCCATGTTTTGAAATGAGATGTACTCATAATATTTAGGTACTAGAATTTATTAATACAGATGTTTGTTTTTTCATAAATTTATTTTTCACATTTCACCATTTTTTATTAGGTTTCTTTCTCAGTATTGACTTATAGGCTCTTCAGAAGTGCTGTGTGCTCTTGTTCTGTACTTTCTCTGTGTTTACACTGTGAGAACTTTGTTGTACAAACACATATATCCACCACACACATACGCCTGCGTATGTATACACACACACACACACACACACACTGGCTTAGAAAACTATAGGAGCAAATGTAACTGTTACTCTATTAATGTTCTTAGTCTTCAAAGTGATATATTGTATTTCTTACACAGAAAATATTCTTATGAAAATTTATTCAATACAAAGGGCTTAGAAACATTAAAAATGATAAGATGTTTATCAAAATACAAGACACAACTTCTGTCCACTCAATAATGTGATCAAAGTCCAGATGCTAATGTTTGGGTGGTCCGTTGTATGTCCGAATATGCATTGACTAGTGGTAGTTTGACTCTCTTTGTAGATGCATGCCTTCACTTGTCTCTGAGCTTCTCCAGTAGTCTGTGAGTAACATAAGAGAGAAAACAATTCCTCACATATAAATTTCCACCATCGATCACAATGCGACTCACCAAATTACACAAACACCAGCATTGTGGGTTTTGAAGTAAAATAGACATGGGATGAAATCCTGGATAGACCATTTATCCGATCTATTCATTCGCTTATCTCCAAACCTATTTTCTCATGTATAAAATATCGATAAACCACTATTTTCATGCAGTAGTTAAGTAATTGAATATAAATCCCCAGTTTAATGTCTAGTTCATAGTAAGTGTTCAATTTAAAGGAGTAGCTTCTATTCTCCTTTATATTTTTAATAATTATGCTCAATTAATGTTTTTATAAAAGAAATTGTGAAGTACTCTTAGAAATAAAAGGAACCTTAAAAAGTATATAAGAGTCTTTCCACTGTATTTAATTAAGCTAAATATTTTCAAACATTTTCAAAAACAAGAGAGAAAAGTGATTATCCATATTATAAAAGAGAGCAGTGCACTACATTTAATTAATCCCATAATTGGTGACTTTCTCACGTTTTTGTACCTTAAAATCTTTCTCTGGGATAACCACAGTCAAACTAATTTTGTATGATATTTAATATATGAATAGTAATAGGAAATATATATAACCATTTAATTTCTAAAAATAGCAATGAATAAAATCATTTCTTACCCTTTATGATTTCATTTACTGCACTTTCATTCTACATTGTCCACCACTTATGATGGCAAGAAGATCCCATTAAGAATTCTTTTAAACCTGACAATGTATCAGAATTTGTATTTCGTTGAAAAGATGGGAAAAACAAAGGTAGGTACAAGACAATCCATTCCCTACATGGTTAATATTTATTGTGTGCTGGTACCCCTATACTTTACTTTTATATCTTCATGTGTGTGTGTGTATTTTTATTTAATCATCACAAATATGTCAGTCTTTTTTTTTCTCAAGCATGAAAAACTAGTTCCATAGCACATTTCATCTTGATCTTTCAGAGTTCCTTGCTCCTTTATGTCAGTCAAATCTTAATTTATATATTACCTTCTCAAGAGAACTCTGAAAACTCAACTAGCCACCCAAGCTCTTGTTACATTATGCTGTAAATTGCCTATTAAACCATAGCCCTTCTTAATTCTCTGCATCACAGTTACTGATATATGATATTCCTGTTGCTTTATTTATTTATTTACCTAGAATAAAAGATCTTTTTAATAATCCAATTTTCAAGGCTCAGTGCATTAATGAATTCTCTTCTCCATTTCACTTATTTCATTCAACCAGCATTGGGCTTAACAAAGAAAACAGTGTAAACAACACAATAAATACTCAATGAGTTAAAATAAATGCTCCAGTCTTTCCACCTGTCAGAAATTTTTCCAGGGGCCAGCCCCATGTGTGGTGGTTAGGTTCATGCACTCCACCTCGGCAGCCTGGGGTTGGTGGGTTTGGATCCTGGACATAGAACTACACACTACTCATTGGTCCACGCTGTGTTGGCATCCCAGATACAAAAAACAGAGGAAGCTTGGCACAGATGTCAACGCAGGGCCAATCTTTCTCACCAAAAAAAAAAAGAAAGAAAGAAAGAAAGAAAAGAAATTTTTCCAGAGATAACATGAAGGAAAAGGATTTATACTTAGATAACAAATATTTAATGAGGATTAACTGTTAGTACTAGCTCAGTTGTCTAAGCACTAGCCTTGATTAAAATTTGTAGAGTATAATTTCACTCCTGAAAAGGATAACAGAAGTTTAAAATGAGAAAAAAACCATGAAAGATAATCCAATAACAGCATCTGAAAAATCAAAAATTTATAATAATGGAGAATTTAAGTACTTACAAACTTCATTCAAAAATATACATATGATATCTATATCTATAAATATATATCTATAATCTCTATCTATAAATATAGATAAACCTATATCTATAAATATATATGCTTATGAATATATACACATGCATATTGATATGTGCTTGTGTATGTATGTTTTATACATATATATGAAAACATGTGCCTAAAATAATATGTTTTCTGTGCATATACCTTATGTTCTGTAATCTGGTTAGACAAAGATTAAGTATTACAAGATTCAACTCCAAACAAGTGTATAAATAAATGTTTTCATATTTTTGAAATATATTTTCCCACTAAATGTAGAATAAAGTTATTATAGCTTTTAGCATTTATTACAATTTTAATTCATATATACACATAAAATATTTAGAACTAAGTTTGGAGATGAAATATTTTAATAATCTTGATTGTAGTTTATCGATTGGAAAATATATATTAAAATATTTCAGAAAGCATGTTTCATAAGTAATTTTAGAACCATTATATTAAGTAAGGAACTATATTTAACAATTTTAAGGTTTTAGATATCACAATGTAGCAGCATAATTTGAGGAATAAAATTATAATGAGTAAAACTAAAGTGTATATTTATAAAACGTGATCGTTGGAAATGTCAACAGTTTTACATTGCTTGACTCTGATATCCCAAATTAGGAAACACTGTACAAACACAAAATGCTGTGACTTGCTGATGGTCTTAATGAGACAAATTATGGTAGATATAATGAAAATATTTTGATCTTCCTTTAGGGATCGCTAACCTTTCAGTTTTATTTTCATATGTTCACTATGACCAACTAGAAGTAAATGCCTGTGGACCCCATTAAAATAAGCCACTACATTACATGTACTGAATCTCTATGCTTTACAATGAGCCCCAGAGGCACGCTTGACAGTCCATGGAAACCAATTCATGAGGATTGCAGAAATATTCATTTTAGATTCGACAGAAGGTAGAACATTTCAACAGTGCAGCATATCTCAGTGTTGGTGTCCTAGCATTTAGGTAATTAAATATGTGGAATTTGATTGTATGGAATTTGATTTAAACTCTGCTTTTAACATGATCAAAATATTGAAACCAAAGTCTAGAGAAAGAGTGTAAACAACTGCAAAACTATGAACTAATCCTATGAATGGATTATATTTGCCTAGAAACAAAATAAATTTAATGATATAATACGTAGGGTCGCAAAGTAATCTGGATATCAGTATTCAGAAGAAAATACACATATAAAATATTCTTTTGTATTATCATATGTAGATTTGTTTCTGAGTTGAAAAGTGTATTTAGTTTACCACAAGTAAAATTTGCCTCATGACTTTTAAAATGCATTTGGAAAAACTGCAGTGAAGAAAAGTATGCCAAAAACATCAATTTATAGATTACTTTAAAATTTGGTGTATAAAATTTATTCTAAAACATACCATGAAATCACAACTGTTGCAACATTCTCAAAAACAGAAATTTCTTAAAAGAAGTACATTATATAATAGTGTAATTCACACAGGTTTTCATGATTTCTCTGGGTATTTATTTTATGTGATATTTTGTGATATTGTATATCCCTTTTGGGGCTCTCTTAAAATTCTTTAAACTGTAAAATAACCAGTAGCAAAAGGAACGTTAAGAAATTTGATTACTAGAAAATTGAACTGCACTTTTATATGCATTAGAGTGGGGATATGGACTATATAGCCTGTAAATTCCTAGGTGACTCAAGAACAATTCCCATTTGCCTACCTGGAAATCTCCCAGGGTTCTTGCTTCTGTGCTCATCCTTTCGGGATTTACTCAGTAAATGGAATTGTCTTTTTCCCCTGGATTCCTTTTCAGCTCTAAGGATGGGAGTCAGCTGAAAACCAAACATGTAACAAAATTGGAAAACACCTAAAACCAAACAAACATATTTTATCTTCTCCCAGTTGAGCATCTTTCCTTTTTGTCTAGGCTTTACTGTCTTCGATCTTTTACCCGTCCTTCCTGACATCTGGGAAGCTACACTATCAAAAACTCATTATCTCTCTAATCTGTACGTCACATGAAGAAGAAGAAGGAAGAGGAGGAGGAGGAGGAAGAGGTGAAGGAGAAAGAGAAGGATGAGGAGAAAAGGAGAGAATAAAAGAAAGAAGATTTGAAAAACATTCACAGATATCAACATCAAGGAGAAAACTCATTCTTCTCTAGTTAACCCATATTATTTCTCAACACTTATTGTTTTTCATGGATTAGCCTTAGGGACACTTCTTTTTTAACACTAGAAATACTCGGGGAGCTGTTAATAATAAATAAATATAAGAAAATACTAATGACTGGTCTCCACGTGCAGGGATTCTGATTGAGTTGGTCTGGAATAGACCTTGAGTATAAGCATTTCTTAAAAGATCCCTGAGTGATTCTAATGGATGACTGTAATTAAGAATCATTGCTTAATTGGTCATATAAAGCATATTTATTGACTTCAGCCTGCCCAAACCCTACACTCCAATGCCTCTGTGCATAATTGTCTTCAAAATTTTTATTAGTATACTCTCAGAAATATTCTGAAAAAAATTATTCCTCCCACTTCTAAAAATTGTATATTAATTTTAAAGGATTTTAAAGGACTTAATTTTACTTTACATGGTTTAATATTTAATGATGCTGATTTTAATAACAAAATTTTAATATAAAACTGTTATATCATTCATGATTTAATGAATCCAGTGATATCTAAAGACCACGGTAATTTGATACCTACTATTATCCAACTAAAAATAAACCCTATGAATAAGCTTTAATTCATTTGAATTAAACTTTATGAATGGAATATGTAGTAATAACATATTTAAATATTGAAAGTCTTATTGCACATTCTTTCATGTTTATATCTATGTAAATTTTAAATATATGCTTAAATTTAGAAAATTAATTTTCTGTGCTAAAATTTTCCTGACTTGAGTTTACTATTAGTAAAAATTTGAGCAAAATAATACAAAGACACTTTAAAAATTTTGTAAATATTTTATAAATAACAATATTCAATTAATTTTGTAAATATTCAATTATAAATAACAATATTCAATTAACAATATCTAATATTCAATTAGATACACAACTCTTAGTGAGATTACTATAACTCCTTGACAATTAGTTTCTGTGTCCATGGATCCGTATTGCTCATACTGACTAATGCAAGCAGGCAGAGTTCATTCATATTTTTTTCTGTTCTTCATTTTTTCTTAGATGTAGCTGCTGAAGAAATTTTTCACATAAATACTTAGATAGGAATAGAAGAAATGTTTTACAGCAATAAAAGTCAATTTTTTAACTCAAAAATTACGTAGGAGCTGGCCACGTGGCACAGTAAGTTCATATGCCACTTTGGTGGACCAGAGTTCACAGGTTCGGATCCTGGGTACAGACCTACACATCACTCGTCAAACCACGCTGTGATGGCACCCCACATAGAAGAACTAGGATGACTTACAACTGGGATATACAACTATGTACTGTGGCTTTGGGGAGAAAAAAAATACGCCACCCAACCTCATATTTCTCTGTCCTTAGAATTAACTTGAATTATCTATTATCCCCAAAAAATCAATTTGAGAGCCAGTCCTAGAGGCCTAGTGGTTGGAGTTTGACATGCTCCACTTTGGTGGTCTTGGTTTGGTTCCCAGGCAGGGAGCCATATCACTTGTCTGTCAATGACCATGCTGTGGTGGTGGTTCACATGGAAGAATGAGAGGAACTTAAAAGTATACACAACTATGTACTGGGGCTTTATGGGGAAAGGAAGAAAAAAGGAGGAAGATCGGCAAAAGATAGTAGCTTAAGGCAAATCTTCTCCAGCAAAAAAAAAAAAAAAAAATTTGAATCTTTTGCAATTTGATTAAAAACAGATAATTACAAGCTGCCTTATGTGCGAAGGTAACTTTTGAACAATTGTAAGAGTCATTTACTTTTAAAAAAGAGGTACCAATTATTGCCAATTGTTTTTGTAGTTTTTATACCTTTGGGCAGTGAGGTTTGGAACAAGTGAAATGCATGCCTTTCTTCTGTAAAGTGGGAGAAAGGAGATTGTAAACATAGACTTAGAAACACTGTTACAAAGCCAAACAATATGGGCAGAGCCTCAGGAAGGTAAATTTTAGGAAATAGTACACAAAGAATTTGAGTGTCTGGAAATTAATTCCTTTACAACTGTGCAATCCTTCGCATCCTGGAAACTGTGCCTGTATAATCTAGGTTATGCGCAACCTGATTGCAAGATTGCTTTTCAATTATTTTCCCTTCAACCATAGTTTTATTATAGGAACAAATTGAAAAGATTTACTCTGGAAAATAACTACTTTTTCTTCAGGAAAAAATATTCATGATGTGTTACAAGAACATACAACTGACTAATAAAATTCATAATTTATTAACTGTTTTGCACTTATTTCCCATCGTCATAGAAATTAATCAGCACCAACACCCTAGATTTATTTTCAGAATTAGACATTTGTAATTGACTTCTCATTATATAAATCATCTATGGCTTTACTTTCTATATTTTCACAATTTTACTACCCCCTTTTGACCCACATATTCCTTTTCTTAATTTGTTCCTCTATTCCCAAAACTGCCACTAATTTAATTATTCTCCACTTCTTTCTCAATATTTTCTTTGTATGTAACATCACTATATATTTTTCACTATATAACATCATGCGTAAATCATATAAATCATCTTTTTCAGAAAGAAATTCCTTTTTAGTGTAGAAAACATAAGAAAAATGAAGGAAAAATCACATTACTCATTACTCTTAATACACAGAGATAGCTACTATTAATAATTTGTTATATAGATTTAATGTCCTTTTTCTATAAATATGTTATTTTCAAAATTGTTTTATAGTAAATCAAAAAATAGGAAACATTATGTTTTTTTTTTCTTTTGCAACTTGCCACTTTACCAAACTTTTTATTAGTTCTAATGAGTTTTCATTTTTCCTTTTACCTTTTCAAGGAATGCAGTCATGCTACCTTGAAAAAGATGAATATTCTTCTCTTTGTTTCAAAAATCATACTTCAATTTTTAGCATTCACTACTAAACAGATAACTGCCATATTAATATACAGAATGCTCACCCTCCCTTCAAACTCCTGTAATCAAATAATCTAGTCTCTATATTCTCCTTCTGTTCTTCCATTGAACTTATCCTTTCCTTGCCCCTCCTTAGCTCCTATTGGATTTCAGGTAAAAAGTTCCTCTTTATTCCGGGCTCCCCTTCTTACTCTGTGACCTACCTCAGCCTTTACATAATTAGTTGCCATGTCCACTATTAGTTTCCTTGTAATTCTTCTTGCACTGTACTAGTACTTTTACTCTCATACTTTGAGTGAGCCTCCACTTATCTCAGATTCAATGAATTCAATATTTCCTTTGATTACTAATTACAAATACTTATCAAGAAAATTCATTCACATGATTAAAACTTTATATATTATATAGAAAAGCTGACAACAAAACAAGTCCTTCATCCTTGCCTTCTCCAGACTTTGTTTTGCTCTTCACAAAGACAATTCCTATTAACCAGAAATGCATTCCGTATTTGAAGGGAACTATATCAATTAGAAAAAAATATAACTATCTCTATTTATTGATTTATCAATTTTAGATAGTCTTCATGTCTTTTCTGAAGCAGTGTGTAGAGATATGGCTTACTAGGAACATTGCCTGCCTCCACTTCCTCTCCTCTCCTCAGTTGACATGGCAGTGTCAAATAACATTCTAAACTTCCTTTTCCTGTTTAACAAGCACACATAGCAGCTGCCTTAGTACTTCATGCAAGAGGATGTTTGGACTCCCAAAATCTAACCACCATGTCTCTACTGTCTGTTTTCACAGGCTCTCTCATCTGAACTTCTCTACTTTTACACTAAAGATAAAAACGTATATGCTCTGCTCTAAAACCAAAATTATACCTTACATGATTTGGGTACAAAAGTTCAACCACATCTTAAAAGATAGTAAGTAGAATTTTCTCTATCACATTATAAATATTGTTTACCACAGATCCAAGTACATTAAAAGATTTTAAATATTTGAATTATCAGATATTTATATGAGCAAATCTGACCAACTATTTTTTAAAAAGTGCTCACAGATTCTATGGGTCAGAAATTGAGACTGGGATGGGAGTGACTTGTCTTCGTCAGCCCCAGTGCCGCCTCTGGGAAACTGAAATGCATGAGCATAACTAGAAGGGCTGGAGGCTGGAACCATCTGGCAGTTTCTTCGCGCATTGAGTAATGCCTGGGTTGTAATAAATCGAAGGCTGAGCTCAACTGCAACTGTCAACCAAAATGAATACACATGGCCTCTTCATTTATCCATGTGGCTTGGGCTTCCTTAATAACATGGAAGCTTCAGAGCAGTTGGACTTCTTGCAAAGTGGCTGAAGGATCAAAAACAAGACAGAAGCTGCAAGACGTTTTATGACTCGGTCTCAGAAGTCACAGTGTATTACTTTTACACTGTTGGGGAAAGCAGTTATAAGTAAGGAGAGGGAACACAGACCCCACTTCTTGATAGGTGGCGTGGCAAAGAATTTTCAGCTATGTATTTAAAATAACCTTATGGTTATATATTTAAAGTTTTCTCTAAACATATTACATGTAAGCAAAAGGGAAAATTTTGGCATGCTAACAGTACAGCATATTTTGTAGTGCAAATTCACCAAAATTCTGCACTTTGTCCTTGGAAAACTGCAATGTCTCGTGATCTTAAATATGCAGGAAAATATATGAGTATCCACGGATTGGATGTTGTAGTTTAATGTCATGTTCAACAACCTATGTCTTCTTTTAATATGGGCAAAATTGGCAAAGGTCATGAAGTAGTAATAGTCACGGAGCTTATGGATGAGTTTTCTCCCAATTCAGGTGAGTATTTCTCAGTATCTGAACACATTAATAACATTCTGGAGAGTATCAAGAATGGACGGTTACATCGACTACAGTAATGACTACAAATTTATCTATTATATAAGTTTCTCCAAGTCCAATTTACATAAAAGGGATGCTTAAATTTTAATCTGTTAAATGAGATATTATTAACAAAAGGTCAAAGAATGCTGAAATAATTTACCCAATTCAGAAATATCAATTTTTGGAGTATATGTATGAAAGTCACAGGTCATGCTGTTATGATAACAATTACACTTTGGGTTATAAAGAAATATGATAAGCCAACAGCATATTTTTCTGTATGAGCCATGTATTACCTTAGAATGTTTCAATAATAAAATAAAAAGTCATGAAATAGCATTATTGTTTTCATTTTGTTGATTGCAAAGTTCCTCTTCCTGTAGGGGATCTTGGAAAAATTTATGGTTTCAACCTTTAGTTTAGAATTAATGTTATTGCTGAGCTTTGGGATTACAAATAGCTATCTATTCCCAACATAACAACAGACAACCTTTACAAAAGTCATTTAACAAACACTACCTTTGCTAGGGGAAAAAAAAAGTTTATTGTGTGAGAGCTATTGACAAAGGGCAGGTAATAATCTAATGGAGAAAGGTTACAGAATTAACAGAGGGAAAAAAACGTTACTTCTATTGACATGTTCTATCTACTTGGCAAAATAACACTGTCAAAATTTTCCAGCACAGATCATTTTTTTAATACTCCTAAAAAAATTATAGATTCTCTATGCATGTTCTTCTATAAAATTATAAACTATTTGTATATTTTTAAGTTGCAAAGAATGCTAGTTCCTATGTTAATTCAGGATACCTAAAAATAAACTTCAGTATTAGTTTTATATATATTATTTTGCATATTAAAACACTGTAATAATGCCCAAAATTTTGTCTTCAATGTTTTTAATGACATAAGCTGAAAGTTTGAAATTATGTACCTGCAATTAAGCTTTAGGATAAAAGTGTTATTCAATTGTTCATCATGCTATGCATTTCTCAGATTAGTATATTTTCTTTATTCACAGATAAAACTGTAATTCCAGCCTAAAATATTTAAAATATCTCATAAACAAATTATCGTCTGTATACATGTAAAATTTTTCCTTGTAGCTGGATGAAAATTTTGTAAAATAAGTTAATTTAATATGGAGTGCATTGCATATTAATTTTTCTAAGCAGTCTCTTGGCTCACTAGTGCACAAGTAGTAATGCCTGAGTTCAAGGATTAAGTATGTGTTTCTTAGAATAGAAATAATTAGCTCACTGATTGTGTGAGGGCTCAACATACGTTTATGGAAAGTGATGCCAGGGCTCTAAACATGGAGTGGGAGACAGAATGTGAATGTCCTTTACTCTGACAGGTGATTAGTTTAAGAACGGCATAATTATGTGCCCTTTATGAGTCGTCTACATAGTTTAGTGTATTATTTTTAATGAAAGGAGACTTACAAATAAGAGTAAAAAATTTATTATTCACAACCAAGTGCAGGAATGAGTATATGGAAAAATGGTCTCAGTGCTTGTTCTTGTTACTTCGTTGTGTTCCATGTTACAGAAAATTTTATAACTGTGAAAAGTAGCTCAGTAAGTGACAATATTTCAAAGCATTTTAAGACTATAGTATAGGGCAAATATGATAACAAAAAGTGATTTTTCTCTTTGTTCCTTTTGCTAATAATTTTGAACATTTGATGAGCATTCTCCAGTATCATTCAATGAAGAGGCTAAGTAAAGCTTAGTTCTGATCTTAATAGAATGGTCCTTTCAGTACAGAGATGTGATGTGGCCTATGTTATATATTTCATGTATGTATAATGTAATATATATTAATTATATATGATATATATAAATTTGTATACATATGTGTATATACAAACACATGTAGGTACTATATTATATTTATATTTTAAATAAGGTTATACAAGGTATATTTGAATTGTGGTTATCATTCAAGGTAAACTTGTAAATTACACATAATTTTTGAATTTTATTTTCAAGAATATTATTACCCATTTTGGGTGCAAGTATTAATTTAAAAGAAAATATATAATTTTTTTTGAAACGCTTAAATTGACTCCAGCAACAGTAAATGACATCACTTTGCTTTTGTTGATTCAACTCATCTTTCTGCCCAATCTTAAGGAAATAGAATAGTCCATGGAAACATTATTTTTCAATTTTATTTATTATTGTTGCATTTGTTTTCTAATTTTGTAAATATTACAATATTGCTATAAGAAAGAGTAAACAGAATGAACATTTAAAAAATAATATGAAGTTAAATTTGTATTTACCTGCCAATGTGAATAAAATATAAAATTCTTATAATTTTTAGTTTACAAAATATTTCCATATAGAGCAGGTAGATAACTATTCAGAGCAAAAATAGACAGAAACAATAGTATGAAGTAATGTACATTAGTTATAGGTAACTAATGATCAATTAATTATAAATATACTGAAAACTAAAATTCAAGCTTACTTTTTTAGTTAAACTTATTTATTTTTATTTATTTATTTTATTTTTTGAGGAAGATTAGCCCTGAGCTAACTACCGCCAATCCTCCTGTTTTTGCTGAGGAAGACTAGCCCTGAGCTAACATCCATGACCATCTTCCTCTACTTTATAGTGAGATGCCTACCAGAGCATGGCTTTTGCCAAGCGGTGCCATGTCTGTTCCGCACCCAGGATCCGAACCGGTGAACCCAGGGCCGCCAAGAAGTGGAACCTGCAAACTTAACTGCTATGCCACCAGGCCAGCCAGTCAAGCTTACTTTTAATTGTGGTAGTTTCAGCATAAGTATAAGCATACTCTGCTATTCTGCTTGCTTCAAAGTATTATAAATTCTTCCAGCTTCTAATTTTACTCAGAAACTAAATAACCAAAACGGAACCTACAATCTCTGTCTCTCACTTATTTGTATTAATTCAAGTCTAACAAATATTTGCATAGGTACTATGCTTGGTCCTGCAGATATTCTAAAGGAATGCACGCTACAAAGATTCTAGAATCTAGATGTTTAGAGAAAGTGAGTAAAAATAGAAATGTAAGTGCCAAAGCAAACAATGGGTGGCACAATATAATATTTTATTTCTTCAAAATTGGCAATTACAATCAATAATTGCTTAAATGGTCAAAGTAAAGAGTGAATGCTATATGTAGTCTTTTTATTTGAATACTTTCAAGACGGTAAGACTTTAAATAGTTCTCTAGTAGAATAATGGTTATTTCAGAATGTGGAAATGTGTGCTGGAGAAACACAGGCCTAGACGGGAAACAGAAGTAAATATAGTATAGAGGAATAGAAAGTTCTAAAATAAGAGTAAGTATAAAGCATATGCACATTAATCCTACAAACAACCTTAATGGGAGGAGAAAAATGAAAGTGAATGCGAAACTCAGTTTAGGAGAGATTAAGTGATTTGCTGAAGAATACCATTAATAAGTGAAGCAACAGGGCCAGCACCGTATTTCAGAAGATGAGCAGTTAAGAAAAGACAACAGCAAACAGCACATACAAACAACAACAAACACATGGGCACAGAGAATAGATTGATGGTTCCTAGAGGGGAAGGGGAGTGTGAAAGGGGTAAAGAGCACATATGTGAGGTGATAGATGACAATTAGACTTTGGGTGGTGAACATGGTGCGGTCTTCAAAGAAACCGGAATATAATCACGTACACCTGAAATTTATATAGTGTTATAAACCAATGTTACCTCAATAAAAAATTAATTAAACAAACACAACTAATTAATTAAAATATTGACTTTCAAACCCTAAAAAAAGTCTGCAGTAAAACTTATTTTGTGGTAAGCTTACCAATAAACTCAGGTGACAGAATCAGAAATCAGTGTCTGCTCTTCCACGTTAGTTTCATTTGCAGTTTCCAAATTCTAACAAAATAACTCCAAATTCTTCTAGATATACATCCTCCTACTTTCAAGTCCAGTGAAAAGAATAACATTCGTAGGTTGCTTCAGCTGATATCTATATATTAGCTCTTAATGACTTCAATAAGGCCGTGTGCCCTTGTCTAAATCAAATAACTTGCTAAGGAAATATGATACCTGAAGTCACGGCCAATTATGGAACCAAAGGCTAATTTAACATTACTAAACATGGCTTAAAAATGGAGTAAAGTTAGTTCTGCCTAACCAAGATGAGGATCCTATTATCAGAACTAAGGTAAATATTATATGTTTGGAATATTTTGAATACTAAACTCCCCTTTGAGGATACCACACACACATGGCCCTATTAAAATCTTTAACAAGTCTTGCAAGAAATAAATATGCCAAATTTGTTAAATTCAGAGTTTCCCAAGTTTGACCACCACACACAATTTTTTTCTTATATATATCCTTTAAAGTCTGACAGGATGGTGTCCTGCTGAACAGCTTTTGGAAAGCACTGATACATGATTGGTTTTGAAACTGACTTTTGATTTTATTCGGTAGGAAAAAACACTATTGAATAGTTTCCCAGTTGGTAATGTGATTGAAAATATTATTTGGAATGATTAGACTGGCAACAACATGCAAGATGGACTGTGGTGAGGATGGGCAGGAAACGACAGGCCATTATAAGTGTTTGCAAGTATGTCTCAACCTTTGTCCACATCGTTGACTCATCCATGGCAACCAGTGTTATATAAGGTGGTTTTAAAAAGTCAATATAACTAAATTTATCAGGCTAATTCAAGGCTTAGAGGGTGAAGGCAAGAATTTTGGTGAGTATGAAGCATTTCAAGGGAAAAATTCTTAGGGACGAATGCTAGTTTTTAGAAAGAAAAATAAGAGGAGATTAAAATTAACAAGATTATGAGTATAAAACCTGAGGAGAAAAAGTTTGTAGTAGATAGAAAATAAAACCTGAATAACTTGAGCCGGTTATCATGAAGTAGTAATTGGAAAAATTTGTGGGATTTTGTTTGTTTGTTTTATTTCATTTATGTCTATGTTTGTGTGTGTATTGGATTTAGAGATGCTTCAGAGAACTCAAAAGACAAAGCAATTGCACACGGGATTTTAGAGACAGTTCCTATATGGATCCAATATTGATACAACAAGGCCAGGTGACAATGAAGTGGACTGTAAGGAAGCTTTTGTGGAGAGATGAAAAGAGGGAGAGCAGAGGAATAGACAATGCCAGAAAAGGAGGGAAGGGAGAAGAGAGAAAAGAGAGTTGACTGGAAGAGAAGTGAGGGGAAGCGAAGGAAAGGGAAAGGCAGAGAAATAAAGAGAAGGGAAGCAAAAAAAAGGTGAGAAAAAAATGATAGTGCCTAGTTTCAAAATGTCTAGACTACAGTCTAGGTTTTAAAGTGTAATTTTCTTGAAAATCCATGGATCATCTAGTGAAATAGTTTTATGATCAAATGCTACAAAATTACAGCTTTGGAGATTTTTTCTAATTTGCTCACCTTGGCAAGATATTTCTAAAATATGAATCTGAATGTATAAATTTCATATTTAGGAACAGATCCCAAACCATGAATGTAGTTAGGATTATTACTATAAAATTGTGCGGTAATATAGCTTGTCAATTTTATAAAATGATTGCTAATGTAAACATATGGTATTTTTTTATGGTTGGAATTAAATATCTTAAACAAAATCACATTATTTACAAATGTTTTTTGTAAAATCCCTGATGGTAAATATTTTAGGCTTTTCAAGCCAGAAAGGTAAAATTAAGGCTACGTCATAGATACTTGTACAACCAAGATGAAACATATTTCCACAATTTTTTCTCATATCTCAACAACAACAAAAATAGGCTATTTTTATAACAGAAGTATGCTAACAAAAATAATAAATTGTTTGGAGGGGTAATATTTCACTTAAGTGGGATTCAAAGTGAATATTCTCTATCTTCAAAATCGATTGCACATATTCATCTGTTAAAGCTAATGTGCAATGAGATTTTACATATTTCATCTTTGAAATGTCTTTTTACACACACAGGCACTTCCAAATGCTATTATCAATCCATGAGCGCATGCTTTGTTGTAAGACATTTATCGAATGTTATTAAATTCTTCTCTTGAAATCTCTTTCCGTGTATCTTAACATTGAAGAGTGATCACTTCCAAAGGAAAGTTTTGTAGAAGCTCCTCAATGGCACAGGGAAATGGAATTTGAAATCAGGACATTTCCTTTGGACTTGCATTGAGTTCTAAAAAATGTGCTGGAACAGTAGTGAGTTCACAACATATATCTGCTCCAAATTTATTGGGACATAGGGATCTAGCTTTTTGTTTTAACTTTGACAGCATGGAATGGTTGTAAAGCATCTCGACATTATCTGTGATTGCTGAAATATAGGTTATCCAAATGACTTTACTAAAGTATAGGCTTCACATATACAGTAAGTGCTGTTTTGCTTTGTACAGTTAGATAAATTCATTACGAAATATTATCAGGTTGGCAACAAAAGCTAATTGCCGATGCTATTTAGTATACAACATTAGTGGTTGAGGGTGATTCTCTTCCAGAAAAAAAAATTAATCTCTACCCGCAACTAATACAATCATAATAAAACGTCATTATTTCAAAACCATAAGATTTTCTATATGTCAAATCAAGAAAGAATGGTCAGCTTCTATTTCTACAAATGGAATTTGTAATTTCATGGACTTAATGGAATTTAAGTCCATGAAAACAAATGAAGTTCATCACTGACACTGTTGGCTCAGTAACACACTATAGATTCAAATACTTTTCACAAAGTATCTACTCAAGAAAAAGGCAATGAATAACCATAGGCTATAAACACCTTTCGTTTTCAAAAACTTAGAGAATTTGCTCATTCATTTTTCTACTCCACGCATATTTTCCCCACAATCAGTTGTAACACATCTTAGCTGATTCCACTTGTAGTTCGACTGGATTACTGTTTTCTCAATATCTTTGAAAATATATTCACCCGTAGTCATCACAATTTATCAGTATAGGTACCATAGGTTGACTCAACAAGAGACAAAGATAACTCCTGAAGTCACTTGCCTTGTTGTCTAAGTGAATGTTAATGTTGCTTCTAATGTCTTCCATTCTTCAAGCAACTGTGATCACCGAAAGGCTAATAGTCTTAAGTATATTTTTTCTGGACACATCCCTCTAGCTATTATAGTCAAATATCACTTAAAAGAACTCAACATCAGCAAACATTTCCCCTTGCTTGGCAACAAATGACCAAGTCAGAAACTTGCTCTGTTCTAGGCTCATATTCATTTATTAAAAAATTTTGTGAAGAAATTCCTTGATGAAATATTTCATCTTAAATTTTCTAACCTTTCTGTCTGTTGCTTTCTAATTATCTGGGAATAATGTGATGAGTGCTACAGTGTCCAGTTTCACTATATAATAAACAGTACTTTGCCATCCAGTTTGATAACAAAATAATCTGCATTTCTCTGTTCTTAAAAGTGTGACATTTGAACTCCACTTTTATCTTCTTTTCTTATTTTGACATGATGGGTATGCTCTCATAATAAGAAATAAAATAGAAATTCTATTGAGTTATAAGTGAATAATTGTGATTTGTTGCTATCACAAGTACTTGATTCTATCACTGTAGGCCTAAAACAGTCATATAAAGTGTTCAGAAGTCTATGTATCCATGGTAGGTACTGCATCAATTTCACTGGTCTACACACTCAGTGTCTGATAAGCTGCGTGCTCATTTGGTATCTTTGACCTCTGGCTTCTGTGAGTTTTTGTTCATAAGAGACACTCTACTTGCTTTTATGCATCATTTCAATTTTAATCCCATCTTCCTGCTAAAATAAAATTTCACAGAGCATAATTATGAGATGCATTTGAAAGGCTCAGTTATTGTGCTTAACTTTCCTCAGTCCCACATTCTTGCCGTGTATAAAAGTAATATGTGAGACAGGAAATACCTTTCTCACAGTGTTTTAAGAATACATATTTTTAAAAATGTCCAGTGATTGATTCATATATAGTTGTCTCCAAGGGATATTAATTACTGCGCTTTCTTTAATCTCACACAAATGACTTTAAAATTCAACAAAATTGTAACAATCTCTTTTTGAGAGTGACAATCTAAAAACTGAAAACAAAAAAAAAGCAAACATACTGAGTAGGATAAAAACATCTGCTTATCTAGTGTCTCATGGATTTTGAAAAATCTAATGGCTAAATCTTAGTCTTTTGACTATGTATAAGGAGAAGAATTTTTAAAGTGCCTAATTTTCTCCCAACACGAAAAGCAATGCTGTCTTTCTTACATATTTACCTTGAGGTCAAGAAGTTCTCCTAATGACCTCTGATTGAATGACTGATACAACCTAGATGAAGTAGAAAATAGCATAAAGGAGCAAAGAAGGAACAGGATGTGATGTTTTTTGCTCAGTTACTAGTGTTAAAGGCAATAGTTGGGTAACGTACAGAAGGAAGAAGGTAGCCTAAAAGACACAAACCATTTAGAGATTTTCTTATGTGGAGACATTCCCAAGCTAATTTTCACAACATATGAATGTGTTCTGAGGCAATCACGCTAGGAAGTAGTATTAAAACTCTATTCAAAGAAATGTATTCTACAGATATTACTCTTGCTCTGTATGCATTTAAAAATATGAATCATTTCAGAGATGGATGAGGTTAAGTTTGCCTTTTCTCTCTATCCCCTTCTCGTCTCTTTTTGCATTGACTGTATCTCCGAGGTGGGAGTAAAGTTATGTCATTAGTCCCTATTACCTTTCAAGTACAGAAAAGAGATTTGTCCAATAATTCCCAAAGCAAACACATATTTTTCTGTGAAAACATTCCCCAATATCATAAAAAGAAAAACCACAATTAATCCCTTCCTCTTTCTGTTACTATAATAAGAACAATTTATCTTTAGAAGTTTTGTAAACAAAATTATGTACTTGAAAAACTGAGCTGTATATATTTATTGTAATGCCAGCTTGCTAATCTATGACAAAACATGGTGATAACAGGAAAACAAATATACCCTTATGACTAAATAAACATAATTATCTTTAATACCACATTAGTGCTGATAGATAAATGCATATATTTTTAGATTGCGATAAGAAAAATAAATGAGATTTACACTCTTAGCAAATATTTAAATGTGCAATGCAGCAGGATTTGCTAACTACAGGCACTCTGTTGTACAGTAGATCTCTAGAACTTATTCATCTGGCATAACTGAAACTTTATACCCATTAAACAACTCCCTATTTCCCCCTCCCCCCAACAACCATCGTTCCACTCTCTGCTTCTATGTTTGACTATTTTAGATATCTCATATAAATAGAATCATGCAGTATTTGTCCTTCTGTGATTAGTTCATTTCACTTAGCACAACATCCTCCAGATTTATCCATATTGTCCAATATGGCAGGATTACAGGATTTCCTTCATTTTTTAAGGCTGATATTCCATCCTGTATATATATATATATATATATACACACACACACACACATGCATATACATACATATGTGTATATATATTTTTAATAAATTTAATTAGATTTTAGAAACATTGATTATAATAACTACTACAATGATCGATGTCTCTTAACTGCTGGATCTGCCTGACCTGTAGAAACTAGCAGATTTGGGCAGGCCCAGTGGCCTAGTGGTTAAGTTCCCACGTTCTGCTTCTCAGGGGCCTGGGGTTCGCCAGTTTGGATCCTGGGTGTGGACATAGCACCGCTTGGCACACCATGCTGTGGTAGGCATCCCACATATAAAGTAGAGGAAGATGGGCATGGATGTTAGCTCAGGGCCAGGCTTCCTCAGCAAAAAGAGGAGGACTGGCAATAGTTAGCTCAGGGCTAATATTCCTCAAAAAAAAAAAAAAAAGGAAACTGGCAGATTTATCTGATTAGATATTGTCATGAATTGACCCCATATTACTTTTAGCACAGTAGATTTCTGATAGGGCGGGGAAACATCTGGCTTTTCAGTGTTTTCTTTCTAAGTACAGAGTGTCTGTTAAAAATAAATATATAACTTTGCAGTCATGTAACTACATTCCTTTTTTCACAATGCCATGAGATATTGAACATAGTAATGTGAATAATCTGTTCACTAAAACTAGCAGCATACAGAATGTAAATTGACAATACGGAATTATTATAAAAACCAATTATTTTATTTCTCTGGAAAATAATGATAATTTAATAATTTTATAATAGTGGAATGAAATAGTGGTGTATTTCCTTCAGAGAGTGCCTTCCTATCATCACACTGAAATGCCAGTATTAAATCATCTATATGTTAGTTTACTAATAGCTTTCATTTGAACGGTGCTTTACAGTTTTCAAAGAGTACTTGCATACATTATTCCTTCTGTTCTTCAAAATAACCCTGTAAGAAGGCAGATAACTGGCATGCCTTTTTTATGTAAGTGAAGAAACAGTGACTTCAAGTGTATTTATAGAATGGCTGCAACGACTTTTAGCCGATATGATCTTGAATCCGTGTCACTTCACTCTCAATCCAATGTTCTTGCCACTTAATTACACAGAAGTTAAACATTATGAGAATTGCAAAATCGAGTCAGCAAGTATCATAGAGATTTTATTTAGATGACAACAACCATCTAGACAAAAATTGGCATATTTCACTATAACCTAAACATTTATGACCACTTGATAGTTCAAATATGACTCCAACTCAGGCCAGTTCTTTAGAAAAGAAAGCTATCAGAATAATAAAGAAAATCCACCTAATTAAACCCCAAATGCCATTCGCCTGAATTTAGTTTGCAGTGAGTCAAACGTGATGCATAATTACCTTTGTTTCAAAAGACCACACTTCCAAAATAGAACTCACTAATGATTTAGTCTGTCTTCTGGAAAATCCATATTTTTCCTAATGATCCTTAGAGCTACTCACTATTTGTACTGATTTTGCAGTTCAAATAATTTTCACGGCAGCAAGCAAGGTTTCCAGGAAAATGGAACAAATTTCAGACACCATCGATGTTCAGATGGTGCCAAATGATCCTGCTGCTGCTCTGCGCTTCAGCAGAGGAGGAATCCCAGGCCATACCTGCAGAATACATTTGTTTTGGGAGAAAAGTCAAACACTTATCCAGTCTCCTCACCTCTTGCTGCTTTGTGAGACGCTGAGGAGCCTTCATATCAGGAATACATGCCTCGTTTGCCTTCTGACTGGAACACTCTTCCCCAGCTGTGCCCCATGGCATACTCTCTCCCATCTTTTAGTTCCGTGCTCAAGTCTCACTCTTCTCAAGAGTGTATCCTAGACCACCCTAGGTAAAATAGGAGCCTAAGTTTCTTATGAAGCTCTCATCTTGACTTTTTCTATTATCCCCACTGAGCGCTTATCCCTTGTTGAAATGATACTATATGTGTATTTGTGGGTTTCATTTCTATATTTCCCTATAATCTAAGCATGATAAAGCAGAGACTGAGCCTCTTTTTTGTTCACCATGTCAGCAACACCTAGAAGAGCAGCTTGCATGTGTTAGGTGATTTGAATTATTGATTTAGATCATTTTCACCTTGCCCATGGAAACTCAATATTCCATTAATGATACTACACCATTGGGATTTATGTTCTATGGCACCAAAGACTCGGTTTTTCCCAGTTCACTTGGTCAGATCAATGCTCTGTCTTGTTATTGTCATTCATTCTGTAGAGTGCTGGCTTTATCTTATTCTGCACCATTCAAATGAATTTAGTTGCCTAAAGTTACTTCAGGAAGCTTAGTGGGAATTGAAAGAATGGAAATGAAATTAAGTTAAATTCGAAGATTTTAACCAATAAAGATTTTGATGCCACGTCAGTTTTAAATAATATGTTTTAAATAATGCCAGTGATTAAAATAGAGTTTCAAATTTTTCCGATCACCATTGATGGCCGCAACTGGCAGTGCCTTTGTTTTGCGTTTGAATATTGTTTTAAACGTAAAAATTTCCCTTGTGAACTGAGGTTATTTCGTTACTCATGACCAACATTTGGAAAATACCGACTCTCCCTGCAGACTGACAGGCTTTATGCAATTTTGCTCCAATTTTTCAGTCTTGCTTTCCTCTATTTTCCTATTTCTCTCATCTGACTGTTGAATACAAAACTTGTCCAGTGCCCTGGGGCTTCAGTTTATTGGCATTGAATATTTCATGTTTGGATAAATCTGCTCCCCTTGAAAATCATTAGGTTAGTTTCTCCGATCTCAGTTATTCTTTTCCTCTCCACTATCTAATATTTTTTTATTTAAATTTTTTTTCCCTTTCTCAATAACCATTTGCACTCTCAATCTCCAAGAGACAAAATTGGGTAATTCGCATGTATTTCCTAGTGCTTGTTATGTTATTTGTAGTTATTCATATTTATATAATTTTTTCACAAAATAATCTATTTTATGTTTATGCAATTTCTTTCAGAAAACAAATCACCTCGACCATGTATTTATTACAATAAAAATACAAAGAAGTGTACAGATATCTTATTGTGTATTTATGTGTGTATTTATTTCTGAGTTGCTTTAGAAGAGGGAACAGACTTTTTTGATAAACTCCCAAAGTAGTGAATAATATATCTTGCAACTACTTGGCAGCAAAGCATAATCATTTGCTGATTAAACAATTTTTTTAAATGAATTGGTTAAATCACTGCATTGAACTTGTACAATAACCTTCAGCAATTAAGATGGCATTGTAAGTGCTGATAGCTACATGAACATTTGGATATTAAATTTTTAATTTAAAAAATTATTTTAATATCTTCTTTTACTAATTCATCAACTGACTAAAATAAAGCTTTAGCAACTGTATTTCATTGATTTGTGGTTTGTTGGCAATGTTAGTAAATTGAGAAGTTGTTTAGACGAATGTCTGTTACAGGATTTGCTAGAGAATATCTTCTATATCAAGCGCTTCCAATAACAAACTGAACTGGGGAAAATATTACAGTGATTTCACACTATATTTGTATATTAAAAAGCAATGAAATCTATATGTTATTAGAATTAGCATTTTCATCAAAATATTAAAAGGTTTTAACCAAATATGTAGCTCCTTCAAAACTTGGAAAAGGCTTTTGGTATTCACTGAGAACCCAAATATTTACGTACATCTGGCGTATGTTGTTGATGCTAAAACAAGTTGTTTACTGTGAGAAAGAGCTGCTGATTATTGACATTGTCCAACTGTCACAGATTTTTTTACCACTAACTTTTTATTAACAAAAATATAGCACTTAGTTTATTTCCAAACTCCAGACTTTACTTATATTACTTGAGCTAACTTCAACTAATGTAGTCTTTGAACAAGCTTTCGACTTTTGCTATTTGCTAGCTGAGAGCTCGTTAGCATGGCACTTTGCAACACAAAGAATTCATTTAGATTCCAGTCAAAACCAGATGTTTCCCTTCATATTTTTGAATTATAGTGTGGTGTGATTATACCCAAATAATGTTTTATTGAACCTAAATCAGATTCAAAACTTCACTTGCAAACAGAATTACTTTAGTGATGTCAGTAATATTTTATCTATAAGCCAAAATATGGTGTGAGTGTTTAGTATGTGTGCAGTTTTCCAGGAAAATACACTCACTTGGGCAAAAATGCTCTTAACTTGGGGCTAATATTTCTAGAATCAGAAAGCAGTAGGCTGAGACTGACAAATCTGACGTCTAATATCTTGTTTTGCAATAGTTTCACAAGGTCCTTGGTCAGTCCCAGTGGTCACTGAGTAGCTTTCAGTCACTTAACCTATATGAATATCTGGTTCTTTACTTTCTTATGTTTATGGGGACAAATATTGTTATTTGCTCATCTCAAGTTGATCCAAATAAAATGGGACTATATTAGACCTGTGCCTGACATCACATTAATTATACAGTGCTTACAGCAAGCCTGGTAAATTTTTAAAAACTTGGCATATATTAATTCAATCCACCTTTAGAATTACCTTCTGCTGAGTTAAGTAATCTGCCCAAGGTCATATTGCTTGGGAAGAACAAGGCTGGAATATTAACCCAGTCTTTGCTTCTGAGAATCTTTTCTTTGTTTAAACACTGCTTGATGCTGTCTCAAGGGCTTTCTTAGAGTCACTGCTTTGACTTAGGTTTTACAGACATAGAAAACATAAAGTAGATATAAACCACATACCCTTCCCATCATATTATTTGTGCGTTTTGTTAGACGATGTTTCATATGGAAGTTAAATTCGTCATCTTGAGCAAAATGGCTTGGTCTCTCAGCAACTACCATAATGTCAGAGACTTTCCTCTCCAAGGGACAGTTATAGGGGCTTCTGTTTGAACATTATTAGAAATATTTGGAATCACTATATTTTATATTACTAATTAACTGTTGAACTAAACCACCCCAAATGTCCTTCTCCTGGAGGAAAATTAGAAAATGAAAACTACGGTTCTAAGTTTGTCTCATGGCATCTTCTCATGAATATTCTCAAAATAAGACCCAAATCACTATTGAAAGTTTTCACCCATGTCTATGATTTTGTTACATATCATTATATCTATACAACTATAAGAAAATATTTAAGTGTTTCATAATCGTTACTCACTGGTTTAGAGATAGAATTATACTACTTATATCTCCAACAACAAAATGTCTCTAGCATTACACATTACTAGCACAAGCATTAATGGATGTATTTTTCCATGTTGCATCGGATACTTAATATTTTGATGGATAACATGAATTAGCATATTTAAAACAGTTTCTTTTATATTTTGTAATTCATAAGTTAACCTCTTTTCCCAAAAAAGATTATATATGCTGAATTGCAAATGGCAATAATAAAATATATTTTTCCATATCCCATTGTTTGCAGCTGGCTAAAGTCAGGACTGGTTAGTACACAGATGGGTAGGAGGGGAAACTAGAAATCAGAGAGATTTATTTTTTGAAGTGTTTAGATGATTTAATATTTAAAGGAGATTAAATTTAAGAAATATTTAACATCATTAAATTAGCATTTAAAGTTTTTTGTCACTTTTTTCTTCAGAGATAAGTGGTTGAATATATTTGAAGTCTTTGACTCAGCAACCCCAAATGCAATTTGGTAAATTCTAATTAAATTAAACTTTAATGACCATAGTATAAATACAAAGGCTATGAATGACATTAAATCCAATGATTTAAGCCAATACTAAACAGTAGGAAATAAGAAATATCTATTGAATAAATTATAAAACTTTTTATTTAAATTGATGATGCCTAGCATGATAAAATAAGCGTGTGTCCATAATGTATTAATGCTTCATTTACTATGTTAATTACTCTGTGTGCAGTTAAGCTTCCAATGTCACTCATTATTCTAATAGAAGGGGAATATTTGTAGAAGTTCTATGCTTGGAGCAGTAAGTTTACGTTTTGTGAACTTCTGGGGAAAAATAAACAAAGTAAGAACTTCTTATTGCCTGGGATTAATTTGAGTTCTTCTTCCCACTCTGCTGTTCTTAATCTTTCTTCTCAATGACAATTATCAATTAACTGAGTCAAAAATCAAACTAATACCGCTTCTTTCTTTTCTGAAAAATCTTTAAGGAAAATCAGTAAGAACATTCCAAGCCAATACAAAGAAGTGAATTAAAGCTTTCAAAATCACTTGAAATCCTTTTTCATGATGCCTTTTCATATAATGTGTCTCTAAAAGTTAGTTTATGCTTTATGTTTCAGATCAAGTGGCTTTTAGGTCTTAAAATGAAAGGCAAACGAAATACAATGACAAAGAATAGTGTTAACATGTAAAATTAATCCTAAACCTCAGGCAATACTATAATGCTATACATATATTGAGCAATAGTTAAAAAATAGGATTTCCCTGTGTCAGATATTTTGTACACAATGTGAAGATCAATTGTAATACTATACAACCTTTATATGCTTACATCTACTGTTTTTGGAATAAAAATATTTTTATATTGCTCTAAAATGTAATTTATACGTGTTGGGTTTCTTTGAAAGATTTTGTAAATGACAAAATAAATAAATAGTAACATCGTCTTGATTGGTATCCTGGGTTGATTGTCTTAGCACGGCATCACTTTAATTATAACTTCCTCAGGATCTACGTCTGTTCTGAATACCTACTTGATAGTCATTGATAACTATAATCTGAACATTTTATTCTGCCATGATCCAGAATTCTAGATATCCCTCTGAATTTGTAGTTTTCCAAATATGCTCAGTTCATATTTTAAAATGGATTTTTTCCTGAAAAATTTCCCTTTTCTGCAAAATCTTTTTCTGAAAAATCCCAGTTCATAAGAAATTCTTAGTTTGTTTGTGTTGCCCCAGAAGTTCACAAAACATAAACTTACTGCTCCAAGCATAGAACTTCTACAAAGATATTCCCCTGCAATTAGAATAATGAATGACATTGGAAGCTTAACCACACACTGACTAAAACATAAAATGATATAAAATGGTTAGATTTCGGATCATTTCACACACACAACAGTTCATAGCCAGTACTTCCTGGTTAGTTCCTTGCAAGTTTAAAGGCTAACACTTCTGCTTTCCTCATAACTAAGTCGATTAAATTTTATATTATATGTTTCACTTAGGCTTATGTTCAGATTGAAGAAGATTATCGCAAGAAAACCAATATAATGAATATCTAAACCTCGGGTTTGGGAGTAGAAAGACTTGCTTGGGTTTGGGATTCCTCCCTGCTGTGTCCTAGCTCCGTGCCCTTGGGAGCGGTCTCTAATCTTTCTTATCAGTATATGAAAATGGGAAGAGCAATTCTTACCTCACAGCATCGTTTTATGGATCAAATGGATGACAATTAAGAAGTACGTTGGCACAAGGTCAGCTCTGAACAAATATTATTCCTTTTTCCTAAAGTATTGTGCAATTATCTAAAAATTGTTGACAAAAGATAATGGTTTATCACATGTATTAAATTAAATACCCTAGCTATACTTGCAACAACCTTTTTCTTTCTTGTAATGAAAGAAGTGTCTGCCTGACTCTCAAAGCCAATCTCTCTACTTGTAACCTTGTTTCCATTCGTCTGGCTTCTCAAGGACATCATCATTTGCTCACCAACACTTCTTCATCATCCATCTTGCTCATTTTCCTGGATCATTAGCAGTGGCGTATTAGGATATTTTGTTAAATTTCACAATAAAATATGGTCTTTCTTAACTGCATTTCTCTTTTCAACACACCCCCATTACTCTGTCCAATTTAAAAGCAAAATTCACAGCCAAAATATCAAGCTCAAACTGTTTTGACTTAGTCATTTCCATCAATTCCTTACTCTATTAAAATATAATTTTTGGCACTCTTCCACTAAGCTAATCTTCTTTTTCATTAGTTTTCCAAATGCAGCTTATTCCTCTTTTCTACCTTATCTGATGGGCTATTCTTTTCAACTCATTTTCTCTTTCCTTTCCTCTTCCCAAACAGAAAATGAAAGCCGTTTATATGCCTAATACTGGAAGTTCTTTTCAATGTTTTAATACTGTCTCCCTAGGTGAGTTTAAATTCCTTGGTTTTGAATGTAAGTTTTATGCTAATATCTTTAAGTGTCATTAGCATCCCTATCCTACAGCTCGTCTTTTATGATTTAGATTCACAAATACATTAAATATATGCAATTTTCTCCCAGATATCAGCAATGTTTCTCAAATTTATTGCATCTTAAGCTGAAATTTAAACAATCCATACAACCTACCATATTTCATTTTTGCGAACTGCTTCCCCACTCACTATATTATTACAGTCAGATCTCAGATCTGTGTGTTATCCTTATTTACTCCCATTCCCTCAACCTCTGTGCATCAAAATCATTGAGCAGTCTTTCATTCCTTCAAAACATACCTTAGATGTATTCTCTTCTCTTTGTCCTCATTAGCAAATCTTAGTCTAGTTCAAATTTCTTTGCCAAGATTGCTAAATAGTTTCTTAAAAGTTCTCTCTTTTGCCACTCTTACCTTCTTCTCATGCATTCGCTATAAGATGGCAACATTAGTCTTTCAGTTATAACATTCCTATTTAAAATCTAACCTTGGATTCCCTTCGGGTTTTTTTCCTTCCCTGACCTGTGAGTCTCTGCCTGCTCTGCTTCCCACTTATTTTCTCTAATATCTCGCTTTCCCACTATGCATCCATCATTCTGATCTTCTTTTATTTATTGAGAAAACACTGTTTTCCAACCTCTATTTTTTCCATACTGATCTTCCACCACCGCCTGCTCCCTGCTTCCATTATCATCATTAATATCAGTGAAATATACATACCATTCAGCTGGCTACTGCTCAGGCCAGAAACCTAGAAGCTGTGCTGGAAATTTCCCTAATATTTGACCTTAGAATCCATTTCATCGCAAAACCTCGTCGATTCATCTCCAAAATATATTTCAAATTTCTCCATCTCTTCTTGCCTCCACTGTCACACTCTCATCCAGAACACCTGCCCTCTATTTTGAGCACTTTGACTATGTTATCCCATTGCCTCTGGTCTCCACTGTTTCTGCTGAGAACTCAACTGTTAATCTTATTGAGGTTCCTTTGTAATGAGTCCTTTTCTCTTCTGCTTTCAAGACTCATCTTTGTCCTTGACTTTTAAGATTTTTACTGTCATGTGTCTATTTGTTTATCTCTTTGGTCTTGATCTTGATTGAGTTTCTTTGAGCTTCTCAGATTTGTAGGTTATTGTTTTTCAATAAATTTGAGAAGTTTTGGGCTATTATTTCTTTGAATATTTTTTCTACTACTTTCTGTCTCTCCTCTCCTGGTACTTCTATTATGTATAAATTGGTATAATTAATGATGATTCACATTTTTCTTTCATTTTTATTCATTTTTTTTTAAATAAAAAATATATGGGGTTTTGTCTCTATGGATATTGGGGTAACAAGGAATGCAAATATAGTATAATGCTATTTGTTATTGAGAAAAATGCATTTTGTATGTGTTCACTGTAAGTTTTGCTGTTTTAAATTTCAATTTTCATTTCAAATTCATTCCTTTTATTTTTTATTTTTTGAGATGCTACAAAAACCTGTTTGTTTGTAATAAATGTGACAGAAGCAGAATTAAGAAACCACTCAAACTAATTCAGCATTTAAATTCAAGTATTAATATCTTTAGCAGTTATAGCTGCTAAGTGAGCTGAAAAGGTATGAAAGAGAGATGCTGCCTGAATTGCCAATTTCTCACATTCTCTGCACAGACAACCACTGGACATTGTCCATCCCCTGATACTCTGATGGTTCTTGAGGAGAAATGGATTGTTGCTTGTGAAGCAGCTCAGTGGTGTGATGATTTGATGAGTCAGGCTTTTATACTTGCTGTGGGTCTAGAAAATACTGATGAGCCTCACATTCTTTTGGTCCAAAAAACATCATTTGGGTTGAATTATTACTCTTGAATGTTTCCATACTCCCTATGTTCCTACCTTTTCTGTGCGAGATGGCAATATGCTTATTATAGTGACTGATGTTTATTTGGGGTGGCATAAAGCAGTGAATAAGCTCAAAATCAAATGAGTTCACTTTTAAGCAATTTCTCATTTCAAGCATCAGTTAAAATGGTGAGGAGCCTTTTACAAGATTTTGAAATGTACGTTCCACAGTTTCTTAAAATTTTCAAAATGATGTCTTTTCTCTACCTTGGAGATTTACCAGATTTACCGAATCTCTACCAGTTTGGAGGTTTAATTAATACTTGAATTTAACAAGAACATCAAGATGAGCAAGGAAAATAAAATTATTCTAACTATAAACCACCTTGTTTTGAATCAGTATTTTTAAAACATTGTCAGGGCTGGTCCTGTGGCATAGTGATTAAGTTCACGTGCTCTGCTTCAGTGGCCCAGGGTTCTTACATTCGGATTCTGGGTGTGGACCCACACACCACTCATCAAGCTATGCTGTGGTGGCATCTCACATATAAAGTAGTGGAAGATGGGCATGGATCTTAGCTCAGGGACAATCCTCCTCAGCAAAAAGAGGAAGATTGATAACAGATGTTGGCTTGGGGCTAATCTTTCTCACTAAAAAAAAAAGTTGTCATTATTATAATGATTATTAATACTATTCAGTGCTTTCTTTGAATGAAAATTTATCTTTCTTGAAAAAGACATATGTTCTCTGATTTTATGTATGTATGTATTTTTATATGTATGTATGCATGTATATATGTATAGATGAAGGGATGGATGGATTGCTGAGTGGGTGGATGATGAGTGGATAGACAGGCAGAGAGACAGACAGACAGATAGATAGATTTTATTTGTGAAACTTTTTACTAAAGGAATCTTATTTAAAAAACACTCAGAAACTTATTTTCTGAAACAGAAATCTTCATACAAGCCATTGTTATTACTTTCTGGGATTTTAGCTTATTCTGTTTTTTGCTATATTGTGAACATTTATGTACAAAGAACTCTTTCCTCCATGTGTAAAACATATTTATGCTAAGGTTTCCAAATGTGATAAATGTTTTGGTTATTAAATCAACTATTTCTAATTTAATGCTTGTAATAGTTTAGCATTTATGTGGTTATAACAAGTTGCCCTAGATTTATGTTGAATAACTTGCTTTTATTAATCCTTATATGAATACATATTTTCTCAACCCAGAAATATGGGAAAGGGTAAAAATTACTTATGTGGCATATAATGTTTGTTTTGCAAATATGAAAAAGAACAAAGTACATTAAGGTATTGTAAACACATACTTTTTAACCTCTATTAAAAACATTTTATTTTTTTTAATGTTGGAAAATTGGACTTTTACTTTGTCCATTGTTTGCTAAAATGTTGCTTAGGTTTTCAATATGGAAAGTTGGAATTTTCTTTTTTAAAGATTGGCACCTGAGCTAACAACTGTTGCCAATCTTCTTTTTTTTATTTCTTTCTTCTTTTTCTCCCCAAATCCCCTCAGTACATAGTTGTATATTTTAGTTGTGGGTCCTTCTAGTTGTGGCATGTGGGACGCTGCCTCAGCATGGCCTAATGAGTGGTGCCATGTCTGCACCCAGGATCTGAACTGGTGAAACCCCTGGCTGTCAAAGCGGAGCACGCAAACTCAACCACTCAGCCATGGGGCAGGACCCCAAAATTGGACTCTTTTGATTATCAAATTTTATTAAATGAATAGATTAAATACACATTTGAATATTAAATATGCATTTGTAACTATAATATCTAGGATAGTACCATTTTTTAATAAAATATGAATAAATGCAACTAATTGAGCAAATGTTATTTCTAGCAAAAAACTATTGCAAAAAAATACCTATGACTAAGTTGTCTTGAGTGTTTATTGAACTTGGCTTGAACATGTGCTGAGTGTTTTTCAACAGATTACTTCATTGAAATGCCACGCTAATTTTTGACCTACTTTGTATCATTACATTTATTTTATGAAAATGAAAAAAGAAACTAAGAAACTTAAGAAACTGACTCTAGGTCATAGTTTTCTCGGGAGGTTGGGGGAGCTTGGACTTGATTTAAGGTGGTTGGACACTAGAACCCCACAGGTCTAACTTTCATAAGGAAGAACAGGGAAGCCTCAGGGAGTGACTTCATTCAACCTATTCCAACTTTGGAAAAATGAATAGTGTGCGTCACTCTGCAAATTCTTTGCAGCAAACTGGAAGAAAAACTTTTATATTTTTTCCTCAACTTTCTTCTTTATTATTTGGATTCCTACTACAGGTACTTTGCTAGTTTACAATATATTGTCCATTGCCCGTTGGAACCATTGGACTCGATCTGTAAACTTCTTTCCAGATCTAAAAGTTTTAATTTACATTCCTGACTCAGCTTTTTCTCAAAACATGGCAACTGAAAATTTCACTTTAATCAAAATTTTACCTGCTCTTCGTGTAGATATGTTCAAGTTCTAAATTTATATTTTGCTTTTTTGTACTTTGTGTCATGACATCAAAATTTTCCTTAGGATAATAATAATCAGTATATTGGATATGTTAGTTTTTGATATCATGTCCTTTTTCCATGGTTAAAAATATAACAAAAAGAGGAAGGTGGCCAGGGGCTGGTCCTGTGGCCTAGTGGTTAAGTTCAGTATGCTAGATTTTGTTAGCCTGGGTTTGTTACCCTGGGTTTGTGAGTTCACATCCTGGGCATGGACCCACAGCACTCGTCAACCATGCTGTGGCAGCAACCCACATATAAAATAGAGGAAGACTGGAACAGATGTTATCTCAGGGCTAATCTTCCTCAAGCAAAAAATAGGAAGATGGGCAACAGATATTAGCTCAGGGCTAATCTTCCTCAACAAAAAAAAAAAAAAAAAGAAAAGAAAGAGGAAAGTGGGACTGTGTTAAGGAGGATATTTATTTGAGGTCACAAGCTTGGTCCATACAAATATCTAGGAGTGAATCAAAAGAATCAAAACCAGAAGTTTTGACTATACATACACACATACACACACACCTTGTAACACACACTTACACACACATTTACAGAAAACAGATTGTACTCAGCTGAGAATATATGTGGTTTTGCATTTATTAAAATTAGGGGCGGAAAGAGAGTATCTTTCTACCTACCTTGAAGAAAACACAAGAACTTGAGTTTTCCTACTTTCTTTTGGATTATATTGTGACTAAGGCTTTTATCTAGATTTGTGTCTGCTTTAATAAATATTGATGTCGATGGTAGTTATGTTTACTTTTAATATATAGATTCTTCCACATAAGAGAAAGTCTTCAGAATTGTGAGTAGTTTATTAGATATCTATCAACATAGTCTTAAAGAGACTACTCAGTTGGGACATTTTAAGGTGGGATGAAGTGTCTTCATCCTACATAAAAGAACTTAGGCTGTTGTCTGTCAGGGAAATACCTTCTTTCTGGAGGTGTCTGTGAGAGTTAAGGGTGGGTTGTCAAAAATATCCGGGGCGGGGATGGGCCAGCCCAGTGGTACAGCGGTTAAGTTCACACATTCCAATTCGGCGGCCCGGGGTTCACAGGTTTGGATCCCGGGTGCAGACATGGCACCGCTTGTCAAACCATGCTGTGGTAGGTGTCCCACCTATAAAGTAGAGGAAGATGGGCACGGATGTTAGCTTAGGGCCAGTCTTCCTCAGCAAACAGAGGAGAATCGGCAGCAGATGTTAGCTCAGGGCTAATCTTCCTAAAAAAAAAAAAAATCTGGGGGCGGGGCAGTGAGTGAATGTTGTCAAAGGGTACAAACTTCCAGTTAGAAGATAAATAAGTCCTCGGGATGTAATACAGCATGGTGACTATAGTTAACAATACTGTATTGTATATTTGGAGGTTGCTAAAAGAGTAGATTTTAGGAGTTCACACTACACAAACAATATGTAACTATATGAGGTGATGAGTGTGCCAACTACCTTGTGATAATCATTTTACAATGTATACATATATCAAATCATTATGTTTTACATCTTAAACTTACACGTGTTGTATGTTAATTATGTCTCAGTAAAGCTGAAAAAAAATATCTGATGTGATCTTATCCAGAAGGGGTCCATTAAACTGTGCATGGGTAAGAAAGCAGTTAGAGGATTGGGGGTATTGTCTAAGAAGGAAGGCTTGACCTTTAAAGTGGTACAACTAAAGATAGTTTATGAGGTACTATTGTTAGTAATAATACTAATTTTCTTTTTATCTCAATGTCATAGAGGTAGAAGCCAGGATATTATGAGCCTATGCATTTTTTAAAAAAAAATAAATAAAGTCTGAATGTAGTTTTCTTATTTCTTGTTTCATGCGTATTACGAGCAAATATAAGACATTTCACCATTATTAACTTGCACTGTCACAGTTTTCAGCTGATTTGAAATAAAAAATCTCAAATCTTCTTCCCAGTGCTTCAGCATTTGATAGTGAGTGACGAATCTTTGCCTAAGTAAACATACTGATTTCTTTTTCTGTCTGAATTATGAAATGGCAATGGAATTGGCAATGCTTACAGAATAAAATAATTTATTTTTAGTTTTTATCAACAACTCTTCTTCAAAGATGAGTTTCTGAGTCAAACAGACAATAAATCCACATCCAGTAGTTTATGCAGTAAGGAAGTTACTGAGCGATATTAGAAAGCTTACACAAGCTTTCAATGGGACAGAAGAACCAGCTCTCAACTTGAGTGTTAAGAACAATCGTCAGAACAAAAAACAGAACTAGAAGAGATGCTGCTTTTCCACCAACTCTATTCCATGCTCTCTGTGTAGCAATAAGAAAATGGCTACAACCACAAAATCCAGAAATACAGTGTCTGTGCTTTCAACTGAGTCAACAAAATAGATTACCCATGCCTCACTTTGTCTCATTGACCTTTCTTCTGAATCAAAGCTAACACGCTTGTATTGGATGGACAACCCCTAAACTATATGCTGCAAATGTCAGTACTCTGGTAGAAAGGAAAGCTGAGAAATGCATTGCTTTGTTTTGTTTTGTCTTGATTTTGACGGTACATATCATGATTGGAGTTATAATGCAAGAAACCATTAAAATTTGGAAATGATGATGTTCAAAATATTTTAGATTGCTACGAATAGGAAGCATCCTCTTCATTTGTAGCCCCTTAGCTAGCAAAAATTAACATACACTTTAACATCCATTCCATTCTTAAAAGATTCTGAACAAGACAAACAAAAATATCACTCTCTCACATGAATACACATTCATTATATGGGGCTGGGGCTATGGTGAGGCATCTAAGAGAGGTGCCTAGGGCATAAAATTCAAGGATGCATTCATTCATAAGTGTAGGAATGAGCCCTAGTCTTACCAATTATTTCAAGTTTCAAATACAGTATATCTGGATTATATTTTCTTCTTGTTTAGACAAATACTTGCCACAGTATTCTGCTACCCATGAAATAAATTGCAAAAATCACCACAACTAAGATATCATATATTGTAAAAGGATAAAATTTAAAAAAGAAAAAGTTCAGATGTGAATATAATTGTGAAAAAGCAAAAGTAGAAGAAAATGAATATAGTTATTATAGTTTTTGTCTCTGGATTTGATCATAAGAAAACACTTGATTATATAACTTCTTTTCTCCCCTACCCATCCCATACTTCTTCAGTCTCCGCTTGCCCTTCAACCATGGAAGCAAAAAAGATAAACATATTTCCAGAATAAGCGTCTATTTCAATGGGGACAAACTACTGTCCCCTGAGTGATGAGAGGTGTCAAGTAGTCTGCTAACAGGTTAGAATAGGTTATAATTTCTGGGGATGCTTTTCCCTCTGCAACACTAGGTATTAGTCAACTGTAGTGAAAGAAAGTTTAGGTGACCAAAACTTGCATGAACTTTGTAGTTGACACAAAGGTAATATTTTTCATGAACCCATTGGGCAAGCCAGGCAAAGCTGAGATAAATCTGATACGTTCTCCACGGTGGGTTTTTTAAATTTTTTTATTTTTTCCTAATTACGCAGATCTACTAAGATCTTTGTAAGCTGGTTTTTGGGATGCAATAAACAACCAGCTCTTGCTAAAGAACCTTGAGGGTGAATCCACTCTGCTTGCTACTTCTGACCCTATGCCCAATCTAACAGATGTGCCATCTTGCATCTGGTTGTTAAGTGCTACTATTTGGCCTTTCACCATATTTGGGGTCCCATTTCAATGGCAAAATCTCCCATATACACCCCTCACGTACTGAGGGCAGTCAGTACAGAGCTTTTCCAGGTTATTGCTGTTTTCCTCACTAACACAGTTTTCCTTGATTTGGCGAAGAGAATGGTTTCTGGCACCTATTCAGAGATATAATTAATGCATAGTGAATGGTTCACACATGATATTTTTCTCAACCTACGCATCTGTTGGTATTTAGATTATTTCTTTATATCATTCAACAGATTTATGGCATCTCAACTTATTTTAGGATAAGCCAACATTGAATGCCAATTGCAGTCTACCAATTGAACAAACCATTGCTACCATTCCCAGCTGTTCCAGCTACTATGTTCAATTTAATTTTCTGGATAAGTGCATAGATCTAGCATAAGTTTCTCTACAATATCTTTATTGTCGTTCAGTACTTTGTAGAGCTAAAGTCTTTTTATAGCTACAAAAATCTGTTTACAGCAACAAAAGAAATGTGATTCTTCCAGGCAGTCCTAGAGATTCTATGGTTGTTTAATCTCATTTGATACAAGAGTCAAAAATTGTAGGATTTAAATTTTATTTCTGTAAGTTTTTTATAGCAGTCATAAGTAATCAACCAGCTCATCTGTTCTATAAACTTCATAATCATAATCATAATTTATAACAGCAAAAATCCAACCTACTAAATGAGTTACCTTGCCTCCAATGGACACATAGGTATAGGGGATCCTTTATCTGTGAAAATTTCAAACAGGTCAAAATTTAAGAAATGTCTTAGCTGCCATGTGTTAAGGACTATAAGAAGTCTTTCCTCTGATGCTAACTGGGATATAAGTGCTTCCAAAACTAACCAGATGTCTACTTTTCTGAAAGGTGTGTTGGCAACCAGTCCTAGCTAACTTGCTTATTTATCAACATAGTTTCAGATACTAAAATTAAATCTAATTGTTTTAAACAGGAAGACATTTCTGAAAGAAGATGAAAACAAACAGTAAGCAAACAAACAAAACTCACAGAATATTTGGAAGGGCTAAACAGAGCAGGTCCTGGATGTGTTTCCAGTAGAAACGTCCAGAGATCAATTGAAGATTAATCTGTTAATGCTTGAGCTGTTTGTACCGGAGTCCCTGTGTCCTAACCGTGGTCAGGGGCTGCTGCTACCTCGCCTCATCCATAACTCTGCTTCTTCTACCACTGCTCAGGCAGATGTCCTGTTCTCTTACATATTGCCTCCTTCTGAAATAAAATCTCATACTGATGCATATAAGTATCAGAGAGTTTGTTCAAAAGACTTTGTATAGCAATAGATGGCAAATGCTCACTCTAACTCCCGTACACAAAATACATAATCAATACTTACGTATACTTCCACAAGTAAGACTTACACAATAAATCACAATAGCTGTTTCTCTTTACTTTGGCAGGTTAAATAAACATAACCTAAAATTTCTATGTCCAGGAAAGGAGAGAGAGTGTTGGTCTGCTTGCCATAACATAGTAAACAGGGTTTACTAAACGTGGACTCTGGAGACATGGCACATGAAAGTATAGCATGGAGCAATTTCCATTAATTGAGATAAATAAAATATTGAGACTCGTGTGTATATCCCATATATATATTTCATTTCAATGTCTGATGTCATACTATGACTACAGCTTCAGACTTCCAAACTGAGAGATTAAAAAAAAGTGGATTTTGGAGATCTCTCTAACATATCTTTTACTGTAAGTTTAGTATTAATGAAAATTTTCTCAAATAATGTTGTGGGTTGTAATAGTTTGCTAGGGCTGCCATAGCGAAATACTGCAGACTGGGTGGCTTAAACAACAAAAATTTATCTTCCGATAGCTATGGAGGCTAGAAGTCCAATATCAAGACGTTGGCAGATTAGGTTTCCTTGAGGACTCTCTCCTTGTCTTGCAGACGGTTGCCTCCTCATTGTGTCCTCACATGGCCTTTTCTCTGTGCGCATGCGTCCCTGGGGTCACTTCTTTTTTTATAAAGTCCGCAGTCATATTGGATTGGGGCCTGGCCCTTGTTATCTCATTTAACTTTAATTACCTCTTTAAAGCCCTTATCTCCAAGTACAGAGACATTCTGAGATATTGGGGGCTAGGACATCACCATTTGAGTTTTGAGGGGGTACAGTTCAGTCCACAACACTGATATCTGGCACTGCATACCTGGGAGAGCTGGAAATGAATGGATTGTTTTCAAGCATTTTCCTTACAAGTAGAAAATGGGTGATTATTCTGAAAAACCTCTTAACAGTGGCCTGAACCAACAGGTAGGTGTTCTTTTAGGTTATTCCCTTTTCCTCCTTTATCAGATATGAATATAGATATAATGCCTGGAGCTGCCAGGACCATCTTTTGTGCAAAAACAAGATATTACTTTGAGGGTGGAGCCACAAGCTAAGGAGAGACAATAAATTGCTTAGTATGTTGCACACCAATTCCAGATTGTCTACTCTTGGACTTATTTTGCACAAAGGAAAAATAAATAAATCCGTACTTTTTAAGCCAGAGATGTCCAGATAACTGCTGCAGAGGCTGGATGCAATTTCTAAATGTCACATCTCTTAAAAAGTAGATACAACCTCTGTACTTAGAATGAAACTAGTAGCCATGTCTTTAAAGAACGTTTTATTTTTTCTCTTTCCCCTCTTTTTATGTTCTTACATTGAAAGTGGGAACTATGAAAAATCAGAGTATTTCTTATCTCATTTTCTCCTTCCATCTTAAAGTTTAACTGTAATCCAATATCTCAGTGTTATTAATCATATTTTAATTCCTCCTGTTTAAAAGATAAAATGGAGAGAAATATTTTCTAATTTGAATTTCAATAATCAGCCAAGTTATTGATAATATTGAAATTTGGGCTTTCAGTGAAATAAAGAATTTTACTGAAGAAAAGTGATCTGAAGAAAGGGAGTGATTCTTTGACATTATCCAGAGCAAATAAATTTTAATTACACAAGTATATATAAGAACTTAGACTGTGTTTAGCTCATACATCATCTCATCATCTTTGTTGTTCATTTTCTCTTCCTTTCTTTCTTTCCTTCCTTCCTTCCTTTCTCTTTCTTCTTTCTTTTTAACCTCACCCAATTCTGAGATTTAGGCCTGGCTTTAACGGTGGATACCTGGAATGTAGAAGACTTGGTTACGACCCAGAGAAATACTTCTTCATTCCTTGGTGCCCTTTTACATTTCTCTTCCCCCGCTGAACGTTTCCTTATCCCTAGGCAGGGATTTTAAAGGGTTACAGATGCTCCATGCAGAGTGGAGATGCCTCAAGCTTGTTAAACTAACTTACACATTTACCAGGACGTTTTGTTGTCGTTGTTATTAATAGAATCAGGGTGACTTCTTTCCTAGGACCTAAATGACTCGATCACTTGGAGTACTTTAACTATAAGTCAACTCTGTTGAGCAAAGCTATTTATTATCCAGAACTCAAATGAATTCAGCCTGCATATTATAAACTACCACAGTGCCTCGTGAATTCGAATGGATGCCTCCATTAGGCAAGTATTTCAAAGCAGGTAGAACCAATCAGATACTTTAGGAAAAGAAGCTTCCTTCAGAAGCTAAGCTGTATCATAGAGGGTCATTTTCCCTGATAGAGAGAAAAGGATGTCTAAGATAAGATATAAGTACCCCAGTAAAAGTCACAGAAAGCCAGTCTGTACTCAGGTTACTGACTATGTTGTTTTGAAAAGATTTAGAACTGCCGAGGGATGTGATTATTTTATTAGATGATTCCAAGCTATCCACAACACGGGAAACTTATACGTTTTAACGAAGTAACAAACATATCAGAAAAGTAATTATTTTCAAGGTATGCCCTCTTAGGAATGAAAATTTTATATAAACATACTCGGATATAATTGCAAAAGTTATGACTTTCACTTTTATTTTCTTGGTGAAGAAGATTGTCTCTGAGGTAACATCTGTTGCCAATCTTCCTCTTCTTGCTTGAGGAACATAGGCCCTGAGCTAATACCTGTGCCAATCTTCCTTTATTTTGTATGTGGAACATCATATGGCTTGATGAGTGGTGTGTAGGTCCGCACCTGGGATCCAAACCCACAAACCCTGGGCTGCTGAAGTGGAACATGCAAACTTAACCACGTCACTACTGGGCCAGCCCCTGAGTTTTACTTTTAATCTGAGTGAAACTGCTGTCTCTAAGGTACAGAAGCACAAACACAGTCTTGAATGTGGATATAAAAATATACTAAAAATGGTCTTATCTGAGTTTGGATTGACTGAAAAGCATATAGAATAGTCATGTATGTTTATACTGCATATATGACAAATGTGCATATATGTGCAATACATATGCACATATACACTCATAAACACATGCATATCTCTAGTCCTATACCTGGCTTATTTTCATGTCTGATTTGAGGCACCTTATGATAATAGCAAAGATAAAATCGGAGAAAAATAAATAGTATCTGACAAGTGTAAGTGATACATGCCATATAACCTTTTCCTCTTAAAAATGTAAAACATTAAAATCACTCATGTAGCTCTAACTGTCCTCTCATTATTCATAGAAAAACAAAGACTCAGTATAAACCAGTGCCAGAATATGTAAGAATATCTCAGGAGAGCGAATCTTCATATTTTCCTCAAGAACTCAAACACTGATTCTTTAATTAAAATTAGACATGAGTTCTGTAATTATGTCTTTTTGAGTTATGGTTCAGCCTCTTTGAAAAGATCAGCAGGATTTCAGAATATATGCCATCAATGAGAGGCATTAACAAAAGCTTTGGAGCCCAGAAGAGAAGCAAATGCCATTCTTGTTTACCTAGATAACAGCAAGCAAGTGCACGGGCCATAGCATCTGGTGGAAATCGCATTTTGTCAATGACTAGTGAACATCCTCTCTCCAAATGCTCCCCCTGACATTGCAGGCATGTGAGAAAATTGAAAGCTATTTCCTATGATCACTGAAAATGTCTGATTTCCACAAAGCTATTGGCAGATTTCACTGACTTTTGCTTCTTCAGCCTTCTCCATGGATTTGAAAGAGTTCTGTTTCTAAATTCCTTTGTTGAATTCCTTCATACTTGACGTAGCTACAGTTCTCTGCTTTCTTGATCAAAGCAGGACTCATACAGAAAAGTCATAAAATATCTATAATATGGCATTCTTATAAATAGAAAAGTTATACAAAAATGCTACTTTTTAATTTCTGATTGGTCTTACCATGACCAATCCATGCTTTATAGTGCTCTGTTACACATTTCAGAGCCATTTAACTAAGCAATCTGTAAATGCGCTTATAATTACTGTCTGGATCAAAAAAAGATCATTAATTCAAGAACATGAATTACTACCACCTCGAGAACATTAACACTTAGGGAATTACTTTAGTGGATTTTTCAAACAATTCTTTTCCTTACATCACATGTGACCTTTCTTAGGAATTTTCTTTTATTTTGTTTCAATGTACCACATAAACTTTTGTATCATAGTTTCATGACTTTGGTTTTAAAATGTGCATTTAATTTTCACAGTCATTCTGTAGACTACCTCATACCAAAGGCTGACGTTTGCAAAAATAATTTTGCTTTAATATTATTAATTAAGTTATAGTTTTGGAAAGAAGTGCCTCCATCATATTTTCTACTTTAAATTCAAGAAAAAAATAAGTAAAATAAAAAGCTAAATACTAAAAGTAAGTGGTTCTGCACTTATTAATCTACATCAATATTATTTTAAATCTGTTCTAAATTTTTAAATTACTCCTCAACATTGTTCAATGTTGTGATTTGTTATTAGGATGACTTTAAATTATTCATTTTGAATCTCAAAGAGATATAAAAATTATTTAGAAATGTGCCATTCATGAAAAATAAATGTGGGTTCAGAGAAGTTGAATAATTTGGGACAGAATATTTAATTATTCTGGTCACTTAAATGGCAGTTCAGTATATTTTCCCCATACTATATTGTACCATTTCTTTCCTTTCTTTTCTTTTTTTTTCTTGTGAGGAAGTTTGGCCCTGAGCTAACATCTCTTGCCAATCCTCCTCTTTTTGCTTGAGGAAGATTGTCACTAAGCTAACATCAGTGCCAATCTTCCTCTATTTCATTTGGGATGCTGCCACAGCATGGCTTCATGAGTGGTGCTAGGTCTGCATCCAGGATCCAAATCTGTGAACCCCAGGCTGCCAAAGTGGAGTGTGCGAACTCAATCACTATGCCACTGGGTTGGTCCCATACTATATCATTTTTTAAAACGTGAAATATATGAATTAAAATGAAAAATAAACTTTATTTGAGCCAATTATTTTTCATTTGATATATTTATAAGAATTCAAGTTAGTATAAAAACGTTGGCTATTGGAGTTGGCCAGGTGGCACAGCAGCTACGTTCCCACATTCTGAATTGGTGGCCTGGGGTTTGCCAGTTGGGATCCCAGGTGCAGACCTATGCACCACTTGTCAAGCCATGCTATAGCGGACACCCACATAAAATAGAGAAAGATGGGCACAGATGTTAGCTCAGAGCCAGTCTTCCTCAGCAAAAAAAAAGAGGAGAATTGGCAGCAGATGTTAGCTCAGGGCTAATCTTCCTCAAAATAAATAAATAAATAAATAAATAAATAAAAATTTTGGCTATTTAAGCAAATTAAATATGTTCTCATTGTTAATTCCAAAATGATACATCATATGGTTCCCTATGTGAACAAAATATAGGTTTAAAGTGGACATTAAATGTTGAATTGTATCTCTAGCTCACTATTATCATTAAGTTTTATGATAAAGTGTTGAAGTATTATTTGAAGATAACATTAAAATATTAATGAAGCAATTTTCCTTGTGAAGTGTTAAAAAAAAATAATAGCATACTCTTGTTTTCTGTAGGTATGAACTCTAACGAAAATCAGCCAAGCAAAGAACAAATCAAGGTTGAAGTGGAAATACTTTAATTATCTGATTCCTAGGGAAAATTGAAACAATTTACACTTGCACAGTTTGATCACTGATGAAAGTTTTGCAATTGTCACTTGAAAATTTGTATATTAAGAGAAAAAGAATGGTTAAAATGAGTTAACATTAATAAAAAACCAAAATGTAATATAATCGAAGATTATCAGTTCCAGATTTTAGGATTTTAGAAACTGAAGCAGTTTTTAAGAAGCAGTTAACATTATTCTCATTCAAGACACTTAGAAAGCTGAACTACTGAAATGAACATTGACACTAAAAGCAAAGAGAAGCATTGTTCTGCTATTTATATTACAAAATTTGGGAAAGAATTTACATGAGGACAAGTATACACATTAAATATGGCATTGTTTTTACAATTGGTTGGAAATCTCCATATATTCAAATAATTATTGAGCACTAATTATATGTCAGATACTTTTTTAAGGCACTGTTGCTACAGCAATAAACAAAACATAATAAAGTATTATTGTTGGCTTATATTCAAGAGCGACAGAAAATAAAATAAGTTGATTACAACTTATGGAGGGAAGGAATAAGGATTATTTTGTTTTTATAAGGTACTCATACTACCTGCAGAGTGGTACAGTGTTATTGAAAGTGGGCTTGGATTAGTTTAAATGTATATTGCAAACACTAGGACGACCACCATAAGAAAGGTAAAAAAAAATATTATAATTGATTTGCTAAGAAAGGAAAGAAAATGTAATCATAAAATGCTCAATTATTATTGCAAAAGGAAGAAAAAGAATAGAAGACAAAAATAGGAACAAAGAACAAGGGCAACAAATAGAAAACAGTAAAGGATATGGTAGATATTAATCCAAATATATCAATAATCGCTTTGAATGGCAATGGTCTAAATGCACCAATTAAAAGACAGATTGTCACAGTGGATCAAAAAACATGACCCAATTCTATGTTGTCTACAGGAAATCTGCTTTAAATGTATGGACACATTTAGATTAAAAGTAAAGGGATGGATTATAATTTTTTTTGCTATTGAATTTTATGTTTCTTGTACAGCAAAAACCAAATAACTTGATTTAAAAAGGGACAGAGGACCCAAATAGACATTTCTCCAAAGAAAACATACAAATGGCAACAGGAATATGAAAAGATGCTCAACATCAGTAATCCTTGGTAAATTGCAAATCAAAACCATAGCAAGATTCGTTTTATACCTGTTAGAATGACTATTATCAAAAGGACAAGAGCTACCAAGTGTTGGTGAGGATGTGGAGAAAATAGAACCCTCATGCACTGTTGGTGGGAATGTGCATTGGTACAGTAGCTATGGAAAACGATATGGAAGTTCCTCAAAAAGTTGAAAATAAAATTACTACATGATCCAAAATTCCCACTTCAGAGTATTTCTCCTAAGGAAATGAAATCCCTCTCTCAAAGAGATATCTGCACTCCCATGTTCATTGCAACATTATTCACAATAACCAAGACATGGAAACAACCTAAGTGTACATTGAAGGATGAATAGATAAAGAAAAAGTTTATATAAGTTTTTACATATATATACATATATGTATACATATATATACATATATATATACATAAATTTACATATATACATAATATATTATATAATAGAACATTATTGTTATTACATGCTGTCAAGTTAGCTCTGACTCCCGGCAACCCTGTAAATTAGTGATCTCTACAATGTCCTGTCCTCAATAGCCCGACTCAGCTTCTGTAGGCTCATGCCTATGGTTTCCTTTATGAAGTCAACATATTTGGTTTTCCTCTTTCTGCTGCCTTCTACTTTTCCCTGCGTTACTGTCTTTTCCAAAGAATCCTGCCTTCTCATGATAGTCCCAGAGTAGGACAGCCCCAGTTTTATCATTTTTGCCTCCAGCAATAGCTCAGGCTTAATTTGCTCCAGGACCCACTTGTTCATCTTTCTGTCAATCCAGGGTATCTGTAGAGCTTTACTCCAACACCAAATTTGAAATTAATCAATGTTTTTCCTGCCATCCTTCTTCACTGTCCAGGTTTCACACCGGTACATAGTAGTTGGGAATACGAGAGTGTGGATAATCTTGGCTTTAGTCTCTATTGCCACTTCCTTACACTTGATGATTTTCCCTAATTCTTTCATTGCTGCCCTTCAGAGTCTCAGTCTTCTCTCAGTTTCTTGGCTACAGCCTCCATTTAAATTGATGACCGAACCAAAGTAAACAAAATCTTTAACAATTTCCGTGTCTTCATTGTCTATGTTAAAGTTGTGTAATTCTTCTGTAGTCATGATTTTTATCTTCTTGATGTTCAAATGCAGTCCTGATTTGGCACTTTCTTCTTTCACTTTTGTCAGAAGTTGTTTCAAGTCATTGCTGCTTTCTCCCAGTATGATGCTGTCACTTGTGTATCTTAGATTGTCGATATTTCTTCCACCAATTTTCCCTCCTCCTTCATTGAGTGTAGGCTAGTTTTTTGGTACGATCTGTTCTGTGTACAGATTAAACAGATAGGGAGATAAAATGCACCCTTGTCTGACAGTTTTGCCTATAGGAAACCATTCTGTATCCATATTTTATCCTGACAGTGGCTTCTTGTCCACAGTGCAGGTTACACATCAGGACAGTCAAGTGCTGAGGCACGCCCCTTTCTTTCAGAGCAGCCCAGAGCTTTTCATGATCCATGCAGTCAAAGGCTTTATTGCTGTCTGTAAAACAAACACTAATCTTCTTCTAAAATTCTCTAGAGTATTCCAGTAGCCAACATATAATCACAATTAGATCTCGTGAGCCTTTCTCTTTTCGAAATCCAGCTTGGACCTCAGGCATTTCTTGCTCTATGTAAGGTAAAAGCCTTTGCTACAGCACCTTGAGCATCACTTTACTTGCATGGGAAATGAGAGCAGTGGTCCTATAGTTGCTACATTCCTTGGCATCTTCTTTCTTGGGAACTGGGATACACATTGAATGTTTCCAGTCTGTAGGCCATTGTCTTGTTTTCCATATTTGTTGGCATATTCTTGTTAAGATTTTGGCAGATCCAGTCTCTGTGACTTGAAATAATTCTATCAGTATGCCATCTACCTGTGGTGACTTATTTCTTCCCGGTACTCTTAGGGCAGCTTTCACTTTGCTTTCTAAAATTATGGTTTCTTCCTCATAGGAATCTTCTTTAAAGGCATCTGTCATCCTTTTGACTCTTTTATCTCTTTTATATAGATCTTCAGTATACTGTTTCCACCTTCCCTTTATTTCCTCCTGGTCAGATAACGTGCTTCCCTCTTGGTCGTTCAGAACTTCTAATCTAGGATAAATTATGATTTGCTTTCTCGAATCTTCTGGAAGAGAACACTTGCTCTTCCTTTTTTGTGGTTCTCTTCATTCTCTTTCCATTAGCCATTATATTCAGTAGAGTCAGTATTCTAACCCTACATTTGTCATGTTTTGCTTTTGCTTCTCACCTGTCCTTAACAAGTTTTAGTGTTTTTTCTGTCACCCATTTCGAATTTTCTTTTCTCTTTACTTCAGGCATTGTCTTTTTGCATTCTTCTTTAATAATATTTCTGGGTTCAGTCCATAGTTCTACTTCTCAATCAATTAAATTTAACAATGCAAGTATGTTTCTTATATGAACTTCAAATTCATTGAGAATGTTGTTTACGTTATATTTTGACACCATCATTCTTTTTGTGCTCTTCTTCAGCTTTACTCTGAAGTTTGATATTAACAGTTCATGGTTAGTACCATAATCTGATGCTGGTATTGTTTTAACAGAGAGAATATAGCTCTTCCATCTCCTGCTTCAAATTCCTTAGTCTATTTGATTTCTATATTGGCCATCTGGTGATGTCCATTTATACAGTCGTCTGTTCAGTTGCTTGAAGTGAGTATTTGCGATGGACAGATTGTCGGCTTCACAGAAATCCATGAGCTGGTCTCCTGCTTTGTTTCTGACCCCTAGTCCAAATTTTCCAATGATGTTTGATAACAATTTATTTTCTACTTTTGCATTCTAGTCAACTATAATTATCGGCGTGTCTTGTTCTGGCATGATCAATTTCTTCTTGGATACTTGCCTAAAAACTTTCAATTTCATCTTCTTCAGCATCTGTAGCTGAAGTAGAGACTTGGATGATGGTCATGTTAATAGGTTTACCCAGAAGTCTAATTGATATTATTTGGTCAGACCTTGCATTAGAGCCCTAATTGCCTGAGGTACATCTTGACTCAGTAGTAGAGCCTCTCTGTTTTTTCTGAGATTGTCATTTCCAGAGTAGGACACTTTGTAGTTGTCTGACTGCAGTCCATTCCAGTCCATTTTAGTTCGCTGACACCAAGAACTGCGATAGTTAAACATTCCATTTCTTGCTTTAAAATGTCTTGTTTACCTTGGTTCATGTTTCTCACTTTCCATGTTCCAACTGTGTGTTGTACACCACCGGACTTTCCTTTCACCTTTGTGCACTTCCGGTGCTACACATCCTTCTGGCTGTAGTCTAGTTGTGTCATTAGCAACAGTGCTAGTCGTTCTTGTTCTTTGCTTTTCCCCAGTAACTGAGTGTCTTCTGATCTGAGGGTTTCATCTTCCAGCACTGTCTCATATTCCAGTTTAGACTGTCTCATCAGAAAATTTTCAAGATTAAAAAAAAGTTTAAAGAAAGGAAAAAAAAAGAAAATGCAGCAGTGGTTTACCATTGCCATCTGCTGCGTGGCATATGGGTCTGAACCACATGTGCGTGGGTCCATAGTGTCACAATCACCAAGCAGCTACAAATGTAGGTGGCCCTGCAGGCAATGGGATATTATTCAGACAGGAACAAAGGTACAACATGAGTGGACTAAGAGGGCATTATGCTGACTGAAATAAGACAGCCAGAGAAAGACAAATGCTGTTTGATCTTACTTATATTTGGACTCTAAACAAGCCAAACTCTTAGAAACAGAGAGTATAAGGGTGGTTTCCAGGGGCTGGGGGTGAATAAAATGGGGAGATGTTGGTCAAAGAGTACAAAATATCAACTATAGGATAACTACGATTTGGCAATCTAATGGGTAATATGGCAATGCTAATTAACAATACTGTATTGTATACTTGAAATTTGCTAGGAGACTAGATGTTAAATGTTCTCATCACACACACACAAAGGTAATTATTGAGGTAATGGAGGTATTAACTAATCTTATTGTGGGAATCATTTTGCAATATATATGTGTACAAATTAATCATGTTGTACACCTGAAACTTACAGAGGTTATGTATCAATTGTATCCCAATAAAGCTGGAGAAAAACAGAATAAAAATTTAATGGAGAAAAATATACCATACTAACACTAATTAAGAAAGCCAAAGTAGCTATATTAATTTGAGACAAAGTAAACTTCAAAGTAAGGAATGTTATCAGGGATAAAGAAAGGCATTAGATAATGATAAAGGAGTTAATTCTTCAAGAAGACATAACAATTCTTAAAGTGTATGCACCTAACAGCAGAACATCAAATGATGGCAAGAAAACACTGATAGAACTGCAAAGAGAAAAAGATGAATACATTGTCATAGTTAGAGGCTTCAACATCCCTCTCTCAGAAATAGACAGACCCAGCAGGCAGAAAATCAGCAAAGACATAGTTGAAGTCACCAACAACATTAATAAATTTTACATAGTTGACATCTATAGACTGCTTCATCCAACAACCACAGAATACACATTCATCTCAAGCTCAGGTGAAACAATTCAACAAGACAGAGCACATTCTGGGCCATAAAAACACATCTTCACAAATGTAAAAGAATTGAAATTACATGATATCTGTTCTCAGACCAAAATGGTATCAAACTAGAAACCAATAACAGAAAGATCACTGGAAAGTTAAAAAATATGTGGAGATTAAACAAAAGTACTCCTAGCTAACACATGGGTCAAAGAAGAAATCTCAAGAGAAATTTAAAAATATTTTGAACCAGATGAAAATGAAAACATAACTTGTCAAAATTTGTGGGATACAGGAAAAGCAGTGCTTAAAGGGAAATTTATAGCCTGGAATGCATATGTTAGAAAATAAGAAATATTCAAATCAGTAATCTGAGTTTCCATATTCAGAAATTAGAATAGAATAGCAAATTAAATATGAGGTAAATAGAATAAAAGAATTAGTGCAGAAATCAATAAAATTGAAAAGAAGAAATCAACAGAGAAAAATCAACAAAACCCAAAGCTGATTTTTGGACAAGACCAATAAAATTGATAAGCTTCTAGCCAGGCTAGATAAGAAAAAAAGAGAGAGAATACAAATTATTAATATCGGAACTAAAGAGGGGACATCCCCACAGATCCCATGGCCATTAAAAGTATAATAAAATAATTCTGTGAATAACTCTATGCCCACAAATTTGATAAGCTAGATGAAATGGACCAGTTCCTTGAAAGACGTAATCTGTCAAAATACATACAAGAAGAAACAATCTGAATAGCCTATATCTATTAAAGAAATTGAATCAATAATTAATAACACTCTAAAATAGCACTGGGACCAGATAGGTCACTGGTGAATTCTACCAAATATTTAAGGAAGAAATCATACTAATTCTCTATAATCTCTTTTAGAAGATAGAAGATATAATCTCTTTTAGAAGTTAGAGATCCTAACTCATTTCTATGAAGCTAGGATTACCCTAAGCAAAACAGACAAAGACATTATAAGAAAAAGAATCTTTCCCACTAAGATCATGTACAATGCAAGGATGTCACCTATCACCACTCTCTTTCAATATCATACTGGAAATCTTTGCTAATCCAATAAGGCAAGAAAATGAAAAAAAATGTGTACAGATTGGGAAGGTCTTTGTTTGCAGATGACATGACCATTTATGTAGAAAATTCAAAAGTATTGATGCAAAAAGCTCCTGGAACTAATAAATGATTATAACAGGGTTGCATGATGCAGGGTTAACTTACAAAAGTCAATGGATTTCCACTACACCAGCAATGAACATGTGGAATTTGAAATTAAAAGTATAATACCATTTACTTTAGCACCTCAAAAATGAAACACATAGGTATAAATAAACAAAATAAATACAAAATATATATAACAAAATATATAGGGGCTGGCCCAGTGGTGCAGTGGTTAAATGCACACATTCCGCTTTGGCGAGCTGGGGTTTGCCAGTTCGTATCCTGGGTGCGGACATGGCATCACTTGGCAAGCCAAGCTGTGGTAGGCATCCCACATATAAAGTAGAGGAAGATGGGCATGGATGTTAACTCAGGGCCAGTCTTCCTCAGCAAAAAGAAAAAAAAAAAGAGGAGGCTTGGCAGTGGATGTTATCTCAAGGCTAATCTTCCTCAAAAATATATATATATATTATAGATCTATATGTGGAAAACTATAAATCTCTGATAAAAGAAATAAAGAACTAAATAAATGGAGAGATATTATTTGTCTATGGATAAGAAGACTCAATATTGTCAAGATGTTAGTTCTTCCCAGATTGATGTATAGATTCAATGCAATTCCAATCAAAACTGTGGAAAGTTATTTGTGGATATTGACAAGCTAATTCTAAAATTTATACGGAGAGGCAAAAGACCCAGAATAGCCAACACACTATTAAAAATGAAGAAAAAAGTTGGATAACTAACACTATCCGTCTTTAAGACTTACTACAAAGCTACAATAATCAAAACAGTGTGGTATTGGCAAAGGATAGACAAATAGATCGGTGGACCAGAATAGAGAGCCCAGAAATAGATCCCCATAAATATAGTCAACTGATCTTGACAAAGGAACAAAGGCAATACTGTGGAGTAAAAACAGTCTCTTTAACAAATGGTGCTGGGACCACTGGGCATCCACATGGAAAAAAAAAATGAATGTAGACACAGACTCTACATCTTTCACAAAAATTAACTCAAAATAGATCATAGACCTAAATGTAAAATGCAAAATTATAAAACTTCTTTAAGATGCACAGAAAAAGACCTAGATGACCTTGGTGATAGTGACGTCTTTTTCGATACACCAGAGACATCTTATCTATGAATGAAATACTTGATAAGCTGAACTTCATTAATGTTAACTCCTGTTCGACAAAAGAAAACGCCAAGACAATAAAAGAAATAACAGGCTGGGAGAAAATATTAGCAAAAGACACATCTGATATAAGACTATTATCCAAAATATGCAAAGAACTCTTAAAACTCAATAGTAAGAGAACAATAATATGATTAAAAAATGGGCCAAAGACCTTAATGAACACCTCACCAAATAGCATACACAGACGACAAATGAGGACACGAAGAGCTGCTCTACATCGTATGTCATCAGGAAAATGCAAATTGAAACAACAATAAGATAACACTGCACTCCTATTAAAATGGCCAAAATTCTGACCACCGTCCACTTTAAATTCTGGCTAGGATATAGAGCAATAGGGACTCTTATTCATCGCTGGTGGGAATGCAAAATGGCACAGCTAATTTGAAGACTGTTGGAGACTTCTTACAAAATTAAACATACTCTTAGCACACAATCTAGCAATGGTACTCCTTGGTATTTACCCAAAGGAGTTGAAAACTTATGTCTACATAAAACCCTGCACATGATTGTTTATAGCAGCTTTATTCAAAATTGCCCGAACTTGGAAGTAACCAATTTGTCTTTCAGAAGATAGATCGGTAAATAAAATTTAGTATATCCAGACAATCCAATGTTATCCAAGGCTAAAAAGAATTAAGCTATGAAGGTGTGGAAAGACATGGAGGAAACAAAACTACATATTACGATGTGAAAGAAGCCAATCTGAAAAGGCTACATACTATGTGATTCCAACGATACGACATTCAGGAAAAGAAAAGCTATGGAGGCTCTAAAAAGTTCAGTGGCTGCCAGGGCTTTGGGGGAAGATGAATAGTCAAAGAACAAAGGTTTCTAGGTCAGTGAAAATACTCTGTAAGCTATTAATAATGAACAATGTATATATGTGATACATTTGTCCAAACCCATAGAATGTACAACACTCAGAGTGAACCCTAAGGTAAACCGTGGACTTTGGATGGTTATGATGTTTCGATGTAGGTTTATCCTGGTAAAAAATAAACTATTCTGATTGATGTACCATTGCTGAGTGGCGTTGACAATGAGGGAGGCTATGCCTGTGTAGGGACGGGGGGTATATGGGAAATCTCTTTGTCTGCCTATCAATTTTGTTGTAAACCTAAAACTGCTCTAAAAAATGAAATCTTTTAAGAAAAAGATAAAGAAGACAACAAAAAGGTAAAAGAAAAGAGCATAATATGATGCTGGCAGTGTACATTTGACTAATATGAGTTCTCTAAAGGGATTAATAGTAAAAATGGAGAAGAAATTAAAATTCCTATGTACTCCTTCTCAGCCCGAGTCCACGGCACGCTTCCCTTTTAGCTGTAATCCACTGATATTATATTGGAGCACTTGGTGTGGTAAAAAGAGGTGGAGGAAGGAGGAGAGTTTACAATCTTGAAATTCCATCTCAGTTTTTTTGGCTGGTGTTTTTGGGCTGTGACCTTCGCCAATGTTTCTCCAGTGATACGGCCCACATTTCCCTCTACAGCCTACTCCCTTTCTTGGCTGGAGTGTTCTCAACCTATTTTTTGATCCCTGAGACGTTTTTGACTATGTCCCCATCCCCCCTGCAACCTTAGGTGAGAGACGAGGACCGGAGGGGCCTGGGGTGAACTTCCTTTCCCCAGCTTGGATAAATTTCCAGCAAAGTACTTTTAATTGGAGATTAGGTCTTTTTTATGGAGAATACTCTGGGTGTATTTCATGATGACTTTCCCTCCCCTCTGCCAGATTCAACAGGGGGTCTTTTTTAGATCTTCTCCAAGAACCTGATGGATTTTTCTAAAGGTAAAGCCAATAGAAGGGTGGAGACTTTCTTAAACAGTGACTGCCAGGAATTTCTCACTTTCATGCCAGTTCTCACTCAGCCTCTGGTGATTTCGTATAATTACCACTTAGTTGTTCCTACCAGTTTATGGCTCCAGGAGATTCTTCTCCAGGTCAACATATCTCAATTATGTCTCTCTGAATGTGACTGTCTGTTCAGTTTTCAGGGTAGCAGTTCCTTTTCCAATCTCAGTTCTTTGATGAGTCCACCAAAAGGCATTGATTTCAGTTTATCCATTTTGTGTGTGTGTGTTTTGGGATATTAACTTCTGTTAAAATATAAACTAAGGCACATTCAAATTTTCAAGAGTTTATTTGAGAGTATATTGATTCAAATTGGGCAGCTCCAAACCTAAAGTAGATAGGAGCTCTCCACTGATTGGAGCTAGGGGAGAGGTTTTGAGGGAGAAGACAAGGGAACAAAATTTACCCTGTCTTAGGTTTTGGTTTACTTAGGCTGGCTACCAAGACATTATAGCTACCTCAGTCTAATGGCTTCCTTGTTTAACATCTAAGCACCTTAAATGTCAAAGATTAAACGAGAAGTCCCCTATATTGCTGTTTTAAAATTTACATCTGTTTTATTAATGAATATTTATATCTTTACTTAGTAAAATGATAAAATGTTTTAAGTAGACATTTTTAAATGTTATGAAGGATAATGGACATTTACACTTTATTTTCTTGACACAGAATAACTACAAATGTAATATAATAAATTAATTAGAAAAATTAATAGGCAAATGTAAATGCCTCTACTATTTTATTATCATCATTTCCTTGTCAAGGTTTACTGCCATACAAATCTAAACTTGAAATAAAAGAAAAGAGTCTCTGAATCCCATAGGATGCTTCCATGAATGAATAACACATGTATTGTTCTTTTCTCTTAAAATGGATAGAATGTACATTAAACACGTTTTAATTTCAGTCAAATATAAATCAGAACACAATAATATAATTTAAAATGGTTTCATTTAACTTCATAAAATGTGAAGACAATCTAAAGAGCTGGATAATAAAATAAATCTAAATAACGAACAGCACTTATTCCCTAAACACTGAACATACTGTATTACAGCAAGAAATTCAGAATTCCTGCTACTAAGCAACTAGTGATACTATCTAAAATAACAAATTGCCAAGAAAACTCATCTTCTCCTTTTCAAATTAAGCATCAAGGGAAATTCAATTAAATCAAAGCATTTCTTTCATTTGTTTAAACATTCATAATAGACCACAGATGGTTTAAAAACATGACATTGCCATTGAGATCATTTACAAGTGTTCTGTGTTGATTAGCAAACAAAAAGCAAAAAACAAAAGCATCATGTGATGTTTAGTTAACAGAAGATTTGCCCATTCATGGGCATGTCAGAGAACTCATGGCTTTGCCAATTTAGATGAGAACAACTAAATACTTGTGATGATTATACATCAACAATTCTTTCTTAAATATAAATTATATTTAATTAGCACTGTGTTTCACAATTTTATTAAACTGAATTTTGCTAATTTAAATATATGATAATTTGGGCAGAAGTTACTGTCTAGTTTTTCAGTGAATTATTTATGAAGAAAAAATTAAGTGAAATATCGGGAATTATTGACATGGAGAGTAAATGAATTGCTTTAGTTAATATCATATTCTGTTTAAATAGAATGATTAATAACTAATTAGAAATTATAGAAAAATATAAACAGAGCTCACTCTTTGTAAAAAAATCCAGTAAAATCCAAGCCATGAAAAACCATACCTATGTTTAATTTGCAATTACTTCTTTGTTTTTTTCAGTTTACATTTCACTATTCTTATAAATATTCACCAAATATAACTACCATAGGCATTCTGTAGTGCGAAACATAGAGAATATTAATACACATGCCAAGAGACATTTACTATTTACTCAAAAGAAGATTGCAGATAGAGAAGGTAAATTATGTGTGAAGAAATAAAACCAACATTCAAAAAATCTTAACGGAATGTACATAGTTTGGTTTAAAAATAATATATAGATATTATTAAAATAAAAATATAAATAATTATATATAAAATGTTATGAATAATATTTAGTGGCAGGAATGCAAATTTGAGTTTATAGGGTTTCCATCACTTAACTTCAAGCTGCCTGTTAACTTATGCAATTATATCCTTCTAATGAAAGTTTTTGAATTGAAGACATTTTTGGGCTATTCAGACTTCACACAATCTCATCCTTAAACCTTGAAGAGTCTTTCTGTCCTGCTGAAATAAATTATTTTCAGGGAAGAGGGAATCAGGCAGTGAATCTGACGTTATACTGAGGACTTACTTTTAAGATAGTTTTTAAAAAACAGCAACATTTTTTCTCCCAATTAAGTCTCCCTGGTCGCAGGCCTGAGGATCTGAAAAGGAAAGGAAGGTGTAAGAAGCAAAAATAAAACAAAGCACATATTAAATGTCTGTCTTACTAAATATGAAAGCCACTGCTAGAGGCCTGACTGTTTCAATCCTCCTGCGTGTGTGTAAAATAGAAGCAAATAGAGATGCCTCTCCCCTGCCATTATTACTATTTTTTTGGAAAAAACTCCATGCAATTTTAATATCTTTAGGTCTCATTTTTTCAATTAGTTAGCAAATTGTGATTACTGACAGACGCAGACATAACCTGCAGATGACTTGAGAGAGACAAGAGTACAGCAACCTCACCAGGTAGGAAACTGTGATTGAAGGAGGAATTTTGGCATTTGATTGAGCCACAGGTTGTCGGGAGCATGTTTGGTAACATGTGGGAATCCAGAAATACATGAGGGGCACTTTATGGAGAAGTGATTTTTTGGGTAAGTGTAATTGAGCTACAGAATACAAGTATGTGTCTAGCTTTTAATGTATCCCCATCTGTAGTCTCAGGGGGAATGTGGTATGAATGTTATAGGGTATATCAGCCAATTTTTGCTGTATACCAACTACAACTTTTCAGGAGCATACAACAATAATTATTTGTTGTAATTATAATATTGTCCCTCAAGTACAGGTGAATTTTCTGGGAATAAGCTGATCTAGTTGGTATTTCTACATTGGACTTGGATTGAGATCCAAGAATGCTCATGTGTCTCTCATCATCATTGGACTAACATCTATGTTTCTTCCATTCTGAAAGGCAGATAAGCAGGAAGTAGAGCCCACTCAGCATCACAAGAATCCACTTAGCTCGTGCCCACTAATATTACATGGCTAAGACCACCATCAAATGGGCAGGAGAATATCTGCTCCCATGGAGGTATTGGAGGAGAGAGTGAATATTTATTGAAATGTAATCTAATTACCACACTCTGCTCTCTTATTCATAAATATTCTCTTTTTGCTCACATAAATATATATTTACTTTCATCTCACGACCTCATCTCAAACGTCTCGTCTAATGACTACATCAAATTCAAACACCAGGATCATATAATCTATCTCATGTTCAGATGTGGTTCCACATTATTTAGAAACCTAGAAATTAAAAAGACAAGTGTTCTAGCTCCACTCCTCCACCCTTGCCCCCCTACTCTCCCCCTCGCACCCGCGGGCACACACATTCAACCAACCAACCGGGGATTGAACAGAGATAGAAGAATCACGGTAAACACTTTCATTTAAAAAAGGGAATAGAGGGAGATCATGGCACACATGGCCCTAGTTCTGCTTGCTTGTGTAGCTCTCCAGTCCATTGCTCTACCCTCTGGGAAGTTCTTTTTCCATCCTCCTCATTGGCAACATCGTAAGTAAGCATTGAAAATACGCCTTTCTTGGATGGATGTGGATGAACATAACTAGTAACCTGATTTTGGCTATAGAATTTTGGGTGCCCAGAGTTATATTTTGTATGTCAAGCAAACTCAGTCTCTTTCATAGCAGGCTGGCAGCACTTTTGCCAATATTAGTCTCTAAAATTTTTCTAGGTTTTCTGTGTAGAGTTGTTTCCAGTCAGTTCCATATGCTGGAAGTCAGACCTCAGGGCAACATTTCTACGAAAGAGCTGCCTCTCTCTAGGTTAATTAAAGTGCATTTCAGGATCTACAGACTTCACGGGACTACATCCTTAATCTTTTAGGAGCCCTTCTGTCCAACTGTAAGGATCTAGAAGCCATCTTATTTCTTTCACAGATCCTAATAAAGGACCTGATGACCATGCTTTGAATTGGTCTTTACTCTGAAGTGATGTTTTAATAGTAGGACACAGGATATCTAAGACTGAGTTTTAATGGCCATGCTTTTGTCTGGGGAAATACAGATTCTCTTTCTAAACCTGCAATTTCTCGATTATTTCCTCTAAAATCTGCCAAACTAGTCATTACTTTTCTGAGCTCATCTTTTTCTTGGAGTATTTTTTAAAATCCTCCCGGCAACAATAAACAACTGTTAGTAACAACTCATAATTTCAATATTTGACTCAAAATCTCCTATCCCAATGCTACAAGTTTATTAAATATATATTCCGAGTTTCCTCAGGTGACAGTTTGCCAAGCACCTTCTAACTATTTAATATGAGTGGTCTTTTTCCAGCCTCTAATAAAAGTTATCTCCTCACTCACTACCCCTTTTCAAAGCCAGCATCACATATTTTAGATTATTGTTACTCAATACTTCTTGGTACAAGATTCTGTTATCAGTTGGGTTTTGCTTTGTAACGATTACACAATCAAAATGGCATCCAGAATAAAACAAACAAGCAAAGAAAACATTTTCATTCTCACGCTCTTCCAAGTCTCAGGCATTTGGCTGATCTAGGCTGAGCAAGACTAGGGGAAGCTTTAAGTTGTAGCTCGGGTCGAGGTTTTTCCTATTTTTCTTGATCCTCTGTAATGCGGCTATTCCCTAAATCCTTTCTCCTCATTATAGAAGTCAGAGCCCAGGTTACCCAACCCAACAAACACATTTCAAGCCTTCGCCTGAATTAATGGAGATGGCAGGTGAGCAAGGTTACTCTTTGGTGAGAAGATTTGAGTGAATGAAAAGCTAGAAGATATTAGAAACAATTTTATGCCTATAAAATATCAGTGTAATATTAGAAATTGATCAAATCTACGAACAAAACACTGTTTATTTCATTGTTTTAGTATTCACAAAGATTTTTCTTCATAAAATTATTTTCTAATGTAAAATTCAAAATAATAAGACTTTATTTCACTTAAAAGTAATATTGAGACAATTCGAAGAGTCAATGATTAGGATAGGCAAGTGAATGTATCCTGTAATTGCTATTTAAAGACTATGTTTTTAACCTCAGTATGCGTGTTGCCTTATTCATGCCCAGTCCTTTCCTTGCAGTTAATTTTTTAAGGGAAAGATTCTAGAATTTCAGTTACAACATTATCTTCTTTTAAACCAAGACTCGTGTATAGGTATCCTGTATTTTAGGAGTTTTACATATTGTTAGGTGGGGTTGTTACACTGTGGGCAAAATTCCTTGATTTAGCAGTCAGGAATTTTACATGGGGATCTAGTTAGTTACTGATTGATATTTCTTGATTGCAGGACTAAAGGCCATTCTTTGTTCTTTAGATCTTTATTTTGATGTCTTCTACTTTTAGGCATTCTAGATCCAATGAGCCTGCTTTGATCTTGCAATCAAATAATGAAAGCCTGCTTTGATCCTACAATGAGACTTTTGGTCGGACACTTGAGTCTGAATCTTTGTGGAGTCCTAATCTACCTTAACTTTATATGATAATATAGTTACTCCCAAAGAACTACTTGTATATAGCATTGCTTCTCTTTATTGTAGACGATTTTTGTGTTTTATGTGAAGAACATGATATCTAGAATGAGGAACAGCAAAATTCAAATTTAAGCACTTCAACTTCTTACAGACATTTGGCAGAGTATTTCATTGATGGGCAATACTTAGTAAATAACTCTTTGATGCCTAGTATCTGCTGGACTCAATGTGAGTACTCAGCAAAGAATTTTTTTTATATTTACTTAAATTGGTTTAAAAAATATCATGTTTACTCTTAATAATAATTTTTCTCATAATCTTCCTAGTGTGTTCTTTAAAATATGGAAAAGCAGCTTACTTAAGCTGATAATATTTCTGGTTTAAATAAGTTGCTAATTTACAAGTTATTTAATTCCATATACGTATAACAATATTTTAAGGATTAACTTTTGGGCTTACAAGAAATTTCCACTGTCAAGAGCTTCCTTAATGGTTCAGGAATTAAGTCCAAACAAAAGCATTGGCTGAAAGCTTGAAGCCAAGATGTCAGAGGCAGGCTTGTTTTAAAATAAGACAGTCTGTGACAGCACCTCTAGAAACTTTCCTTCATGAGATTATTAAATACAAGAAAATCACTGGGCATAAGCAAGGTGACATGCCTACTGTGGTTAAAATCATAGTCTTTAAATAGCTATTACTGTAATGCCTCTCTTGCCTAGACCAATCTTTGACTCTGAGATTTCTGAATGTTGTCTAAGTTGCAGAAGGTGGTGATAATGAAAGTAAATAAATGTGTTCTTGTACTTAGGAATTATTTATTTTAATATTGTCAAAATTTTCTTTTGTAGAGTCTGTAGGAACTCAATTTTTACATTTTGCACATACTGTAGGAAGCATATGATATTAAAAATAAACTGTATGGACCTGATGTCAAGAAAACTTAGAATTAAATATGAACCCTGGCACTCAATATTACCGCGATCATGAATAATTTGCTTATCCTATTTGAACTTCTCTTTCCTCACTGATAAATTGTGATAATAATATAAACATTCTTACAGGGAGTTTTAGAGAAAATTCTGTTGGATATCATGTGGAAGAGTCTCTATGCAGTACTTTTGGGACAAAATAGATGTTTTTTAAAAAATGCAGACTTGTATTTTGCCTTTGATTTGAAAATAAAAATTAAAGATTATGGGAAGTGATTAGAATATGTTACAGATCAAAAAAGAGTTCTAAGTTGCATCTCCCTCTTTGCGCTGTTTAGAAATTCACAAATTGTTCCTGTATCCTAAAGCATGTCACTTATTCTGCTCTTTTAATGTCACCTCGTGTGGACAATCATTATCAACTAAAGAGCTTCATTTTCACCCACCCTAGTACCACAAGTCACACAGGGCAAGTCAATCGAATTATAAAGCAATAAGCTTTCCAAGACAGTTTCGAATAATTGCTGGAATACTGCCTCAAGAATTTTCTAGTTGTTCTTTATTCCCAGACTGATAGTGTAAAACACTCCTTTATTTTTAAACTTTGAAAATTTTTAGGAAGGGGAGTAGAAGGATAGGATTAAAGCCACTTCTATTTTTCTTTTCCTATAGGACTGCTTGATGAGCTAACGCTTCCCACTAAGAGAAGGATATAGAACAATATCACCCTTAGAGAGGCCAGAGAGATCTTTCTTTCCTAGAGGGAAAGCAAGGGATTGTTGCTGACTTATTTTTCAGGAGAAGGATCATTATGGACACACCATGGTTCCCACCTTTGAGCAAATGTGTACATAAATCTTCCTCTAACAATTCAGTCCTGAGCAGAAGTCCTGAGCCATTCAAAATATTTCCTCTGTCTGTTGATAGATTTAAATCCTTCCAAAAGAATACTCTGTAACTAAAAAATTTTGGAAAAAGTTCCTCGAAATCTCATCACATTTTTGAAGCCAAAATCTACTATAATTGCTGCCAAATGAGTAAAAATTGAGTTGTAATATAGCAGTAAACAGCCTAGCTTAAATAATGTTGGTGTTGGCAATGATTTCAAGCTATCTCAATATCTCTCCTTTTTAAATTTCATCTTCACAATGTGATGTCGTCTATATCCACATGCAGGTATACCTCTTTACATAGAATGTACAATCACCCAGCAAGCTGCCTGTAACGTACCGACTATTTCCCATCAAAAGTGGGAGTAGTTTGGGGGCTGGCCTGGATGCACAGCAGTTAAGTTCTCGTGCTCTGCTTTGGCGGCCTGGGGTTCACCGATTCAGATCCTGGACACAGACCTATGCACCACTTGTCAAGTCATGCTGTGGCAGGCATCCCACATATAAAATGGAGGAAGATGGGCACAGATGTTAGCTCAGGGCCAATCTTCCTCAGCAAAGAGAGGAGGGTTGGCAGCAGATTAATCTTCCTCAAAAAAAAAAAAAAATGTGGGTAGTTTGCAACTGTAAAAATCATCATTACAAATTAGTCCCTGCCAATTCTTAGCAATATTATCTCATCAGCCAAAAATAAATGCATGATATGCTGTCAGATACAATACCATATTTTTTTAATATCTAAGATCCGCATAAAAATATGTTGGAAAGTAGAGAAGTCAATCTCTCTATATTATAAATATTTAAAAGTCACAAATAACACTTTACTGTTCTTTGAATATTGAGAACCCAGCACAATATCTGGCAGGTGTAACAATTCATTAACTTGTTTTTATGTTCTTTAACTTGAAGTGAAAAGAGTTTGTATTTCAGCTTACTTCTCCTGCGTACATATCATGTTCATTTGTGAGTTATATATTTTTTGTATGACATTTGATATCATATTTTAATATATCCCACCAAAAAAAAGAGGAAAAGAGAGAGATGCAAAGGTTACAAAATGTTAGTAACAGGTGATTCTGGGTGAAGACTATATGAGAGTTCTTTAATCGGTAATTCTAGGTGGAAAATATATGGGAATTTTATACTATTTTTACCCCTTCTATAAGTTTAAAATCTCAAAATAAAATATTTTTTTTCCTGCAAGAAATGATTCAAAATATAAAGAGATTGAATATACCTTCCTGCCTTAGGCAACAAATACAACTACAGACATGTGTTGCCCCTATTGCTCAACACACAAGACATTGATCCCTGAGAGCAGGGAAGCAAACGACATGAGCCCTGTCGCTGTTCCGGCCTACTGTGTGGAGACAGGCTGTCTGTTTAATGTCTGTGGTTATATCTTTTATCGTTATGAAAGATACTCTGTTTCATCATTTTCAACCCTTGGCCCAGAATTTGATGATGTCTTGTCATAATATTGTTATTTCTGATTTTTCTTTAATTTTCTCTGATTAATATGTCTTTATACCTCCTTGTACTCTCAATCTTTACCTGATCATTTTTAAATATAGTACATTTATATCACATAGTAGGTAAATATTACATAATGGTTAAGAACTTGAGATTCAAACCAGAATTCAAGACAGACTGGTTTTGCCACTTATTAATAGCGTGACATTGTCTAAAGTATTTAAACTAGTTATTTTTCAGTTTCCTTATATGTGAAATAAGAATGATAATATTCCCTAACTCATTGGGCTGTTTTGAGGATTAAATGAAATTGTAAATATTAATCATTCAGAACAGCTAATATATAGGATTTTGCTTTATTTAATGTCTCTACCTTTACATTAGTGATTTTGTACCATTTGCATTTATTAACTGCATTCCCATTCAACATATAGTCATCAAGTATTTATTTTATGCCAGGGAATTTTCTAGGGATTGAATAAACTGATAAATTATCAGACATGTTGCCTCATAAATGCTCATGCTCTCACAAGTATTGCCATCCTTTGGATGGATGCATCTAATAAGCATTTAATCAAGAAGTGAGCAAGTTGTGCTATGAACAACAGGGGATGTCATGACATGATCATGAATGGGTTCAAGGAAGATGTCGCTGAGGAGGTGAATTTTGAGCTGGAATCTGAAAAACTGAAAGTATCCAAACACAGCCTTCTCCTCTTCCTTCTACAGGCTGGTGAGCTAACAAGAAAGCCATGGGACTCCCTTCTTTGACACTGGTGGTAAATTTAGACCCCCCAGATGTCCAACCTGTGCACGGGAACTTTTCTCCTGTTCTACCTTACAGCTACTATAAAGGCACAACCTATTCTGTCTGTTTCCCTCGAGCCATATTCCACCTGCTCTCCTCAGAAAGCCTTATTATCAGAATATAAGTCCACCCATGCCCTCTTGGTGGATTTGGCATCATTAGTCTTGACGTCCCATCCAAATTAACTTTGGGAGTTTGTTCCTGACTTTCTTCAAGCAACCAAAACAGCAGTACATTTTCTACTTCATTCATTTTTTTTTCCAACTAATATTTGACTATTCTCGACTTGTGATTATTAATGCTATAATATACAAGAAGAGAATAAAGCCTACCTCGGTGGAGCTTATAATAGAGTGAATACTTCAAAATGTTGTTGTGAGATTTAAACAAGTTTTAAGATATTCAGCTAATTTTCTGAAATGCTATATTATGTCTCTGTAACACCGTTATGATTTGTGCCACGTAAGGTACTATTACCTTTTTCCTCTGTTTGGAGTTGAGGATTGTCTCATTGTTAACATGCTTAGATTATTTTTATTTAACTCTCCGTACAGTAGGAAAGAGAACTATTAAACACATAATTGACCAAATCTCCATGATTTAAACTATCCTAAATTCTACCTAAAAGGAGTATAGTATTCTGTGAGATCAAAGCTAAATAAGGAAGTCAGCGCAGTGGAAAAATATAAATATTTTGAGCAGAAGAGCAGCATAAATATATGTGTGATTTAAATAAATTAACTTTGTTTGCTGTGGGAAAGAATCATTCAATTGGGACAAGGTGGAAACAATGAGACCTGCTAGGAAGTTTCTTTTGTATATCATCTTTCTTTTCTTTTCTTCCATTCTTTTTTTTTTTTGGATAACTGTTTACGGAATAGAACTTGATTCTTAAATCAAATAATTTAATGAGAGAAAGCTAGAGGCTGAGCAATAAAGAATAATCACTTCAGTAACAGGTGAGAGAAAAGCAGTTAAGGACAGAGAAAGAAAACAGACAGAAGCCATCAAAGGTGAAGGCGTAGAGAAGTGGCTAAGGATACAGAGACGTCCAGGATAATGAAGACAGAGAAAGCCTATTAGTTCTAAAAACAAGGGATTATATTATATTCAACTAGCCCTTAAATCTGTCAATTTGTTAGCGTACATAAGGAGACAAGGAGAGTGTTTCATTTCGAGTTTCCCACAAAATGCGCCTAAAACAAGGATGTGGTTCCAAGTATTTTATTTGAAAGGCAATTTCAGGAAGCAAGGTTGAGGGCATGGGGAAAATGAAACAGGTAAGGAGGAAAAGCTAATATCAGGTTCCATTTGCAAGGCGGTTGTGGTCCATGTAAGCTTGAATCCCTGCAGGACCTCTTGAGAAGCCTACAGAATTGCTCCTCGAGTTGTCTGCTTAAAGAACAGGAAACTGGTGCCGAGGGAGGGAACGAACTTAGGGCACCAGCAGCATCTGTTCAACTGCAGTAAAAAAATATACCTGGACAGATGACCAGGCACAGTCACTGGACTTGGAAGTCAAATTAATGAGACAGAAAAAAAATTCATAAATGGACATAAATATATATTTTTAGAACATAATTTATGTTTCATCAAGTTTTCATTTCAAGATGCAGAGATGGGTGCATTCTTCAAGAAAGATTTACCCTATATTTTATCCTGGGAGGTATTAAACTTATCCAAAAGTACAATTTCATAGCATGAATATAGTACGAGTTAACTATATTTAATGCTGCCCTGCTGCTCAATTGATTATCGAGTTACTTACTATAAACACTGTATCTTCCTTTTAAAAAGAAAATATAAAATGTGTTTATATTTTAGATATTTCTAAAATGAATTTCTTTTTATCATTCTCCTTTAATATTTCTTTTGCCTAAGTCAAGAGCTCATAAATAAAAATGACTAAGCAAAACAGTAAATTTTTAGGGACTTAAACTAGGTGTTGCATGACAGAAAAGTATTTTGTAGTTTATTTTATGCTGTGGACTTGAGGCAACCTTAAAGTTAAAATATATTATACTTAAGCGTTTATGTCTAAATAGCCAAGAAAATTTTGAGGATGGAGTAAATATGTTTACTCACCAAGTTCACCAAAAATAATAACAGTAATAAATAACGGATGCTGTAGACTGACTTTAAAAACTGCCCAAATGCATAAAACAAGGGGTCAGGCATCCCTGTGTGACTTGCTATTGTTTAGAAGCTAATTTAAACCTCAAGATACCATTTTTCACTTATTCTGTTAGAATCCAGTGCTTTACATTTTTCAGACAATAAATACTGCATGCTATGTTATTCCTTAATTTAAAAACAATTCATCCCTTCAGCCATTGAGTAACATTATCCAAATTCACAATTAGATAGTTTATGCATATTTCCAAATTCTTTTGTAGTAGGTCTTTTTATAATATTCAGTTAATTAACATGTTATTAAATAAAGAGAAAAAAGTAGAAGTATTTTAGAATTACTTAATCCATAGCACACACTTTGGGTGATCTGAATTACAGAATATGAAAAATGGACAAATTATGTAGGATTTTTCTAGCTGCTTTTGATACCTCAATATATTTTTGAAGTTCCATAAAATGACATTTGTGAAAAAGTATATTCAAATATATACTTTGTTTTCATAGCTATGGGTTTGTTCCATTCATATGGTTAAAATAATTTAATAAGCATGTACCCTCCATGTCTAAGTAATTATATAGTATAAATCAATTTATAATAGCTACAAATCATTAGATTCTGTAGCAATTTCATATTGATAAAGAGAGAAACCCTTGGGTGGGGTGTTTGCTTTAGATTTATCGAGCGTAGCTGGATATGCTTCCAGGGCTATGTTTTTACATATTGCTCTTTCCTGTTGACATGTTACAAATCTATTAACTGACCTGACTTTTTGTCACTTATAAAATATCACATTTTCTTTCAGTTTAATATTTACATAATTGTAAATTTAGTCACAGTATGTCACGTTGAATTCCTTCTCGGCACTGACAATAAGCTAACTTCCTTGTTCACTTAAGGTGTTTTTCTAGAAAGAGTTGAGCAAGGCACACCCAAAAAACCACCAATGGGCCTAACCTCAGATCATTTCCTTTTTCCCTGGAAGAATTTCGGTGTATGTTTTGCAATCTTTTCCTAACCCAAATGAAAGAAACTCTTCCAAAGTGTGATTTAAAAACAACAACAATAATAATAGAAATATGAGGAGTTGATAGTGACTGTATGGTCACCGATATTGCTTGAGGTTAATTTCTGCTGGTGTTGCTCTCTACTTTTGTAGCTGTTGCATGTTATTTAGCCACTTCTTTGCTTGTTTTTTTGTTAAATTGAGTGGAGAAGAAATGGAGATACCATTTTCCTCCCAATGCAATGATGCCATATATTAGCAAGATTAGAACCACACATGAATGAATAAATTATACCAATAAAGATGGACAGATGTCAGCAGAGACTTTACTGCTGCAACAATTAGGTGCTGACATCCATTTGCTTAACACATTGAGGTTTTTTTTTCTTTCATAACATTTGTTTAAGAAGAATCTCAATAACTTTAATACACAAAAGTTTCTCTACATGAGTAGTTAATAATTGAATCTATTGGCAAATTGGCTCTTTTCACGGTTGATTTCATCTAAAGCCTTGCATTTTTTTGTTGGAAATTTCTAAATATGTAAATAAAATTTCACCCAGTGGTCAAATTCTGCAATTTGAGTTACTGCAAATTCTTGGTTGAGTTACTATTTTCAGAAGCAAGCAGGTGTTTGAATGCTAGGTAATTACCATAAAGCATCCTTTAATTTATATATTATTGCTAGTTCATCCTTAGTTTTATCAAGCAATCTGTTAAGGTAAGGTCCTCTTTTTAGTATATATCATTCCAAACATGTTAAATTAGTTTTGTTATTTTCTTTTATTCTAACAATGGATGTTATTATAGCATCACTAAGCACTCTGATGTCTATAATTTATTCATCTCTCCTGTTTTGGTATCATGAAGATAAATTGTTTACCACTATTTAGAATACATGTGACAAATACCATTGTTATTTGCACACCATTAGTTCATTTTTTACTGCATTCAATCTTTGCTCATAGATAAAGGAAGGGCATGATTCATATTGTGCTAAATGTTAATGACATGAGAATCTATTTTATTTCAAAGTATTAGGATTCTGGGGAAAAGATTGTTTGATGGAAGCAATACATTTCAGAAGGGATATGGATAATACACAAAAAAGTACAGAAGAAAAATTAGAGATACCTTTGTGATATTGACATTTCTAATAATCATTATAGTCAATGAAGAAACATAAATTACCATGCATGCATTAAAGTTTTATTTGGTACCATTCTGGCAATCAGAAATTCATTCATATATTCATTCAGTAATTGATGTAACTTCATAGCTATATTTAATACAGGCCCCATGGGGAATACAAAATTTTGCAGCACAAATTACGTATAATGGAATTCATGAGTTTCAAACTTCTCTTATTCTCATTCTTAGTGTGAAAAGGAGACTGTTAAGACACATATTTAAGAAGCTTAGAATGTAGGATCACCTGAAATGGGTAAAAGCAAGAAATGGCAGTTTCCATCGAATTTATTCCTTATGAGAATCATTCTGATTGCTTTTTTGAAATTTCAGATTTCCTCAGTTTTACTTGTATTCATGAGTGTTTGTGTGTTTGTGTTTAGTTCTCCACGATTTTGTCACATGTGGGGTTTCACGTATCCGCCACCACAGACAAGATGTAGTGTCATCAGAACAAGGACCCCTCCTGTTGCTCTATTAGAAACACATCCACCTCCCTTGTCTTGCCTTGTTCCTAACCTCTGAGAACCCTAATATAGTCTCTTCTTCAAAAAGGTGATCTTTTAAAGAATATTTTATAAATGGAATCATATTGTTTGTAACCTTTTGGGACTAGCCTTTTAAATTCAGTTTAATCCTCGAGACTCATCCAAGTTTTTGTCTATATCAATAGGTCGTTCTTTTAATTGCTAAGTAATATTCCATGGTATATACAGGACATGTACCACGCTTTCTTTAATCAGTCACCCATTGAAGGACATCTGTGTTGGTTCCAGTTTTGGGTTATGAACACTTGTGTACAGGTTTTTGTGTAAACATCAGTTTCCATTTTTCTGAGATAATGTCAAGAGTGCAGTTTCTGAATCTTATGATATTCTCATGTTCAGGTTTAAAAACATAAAATCTGCCAAACTCTTTTCCAGAATGGCTGTACTAGTTGATATTTCCCTTAGCAATGCTTGAATGATCTAGTCTCTTCACATCCTCACCACGATTTCGTAGTGTCGTTATTCTTTATTTAAGCTTATCAATAGGAGTATAGTGGCATCTCATTGTGGTTTTCATTTTCACTTCCACAATGCTGAATGATGTTGTACGCATTTTCATGTGATTATTTGCCAACTATATATCTTCGGTGTAACAAGTTTATATCTTTTTCTCATTTTTTAATTGGAGTGACTATTTTTTACTATCAAATTTTGAAGTTTCTTCGCATGTTTTAAATATCACTCATTTGTCAGATTGTTGGTTTACAACCTCCTTGGGAGCTTCCTTAGTATAATATGAAACTGCCCCCAAATGCAGAGGGCAGGGAGAAACCAAAGAAAGAGGCAGACCACTTCAGAATGGTAGGTGTTGGGTTTAACAGAGAAGAGAATTCCTCATAGAGGAGGCTTGTCTTGGGTGACTGTAAGATGAGTAGATCTCCACACCCACCTGCCAAATCTTAAAAGTTTATATAGAGGCCTTAACTGCGTTCAGTCACTGTATACCATTCAGAGAGCCCCAACACCATATTTCTATATCAAAACTGTATTGTTGGGGCAGCTTCTGGGAATGGGGAAGCCAAGGCAGAAATAAAGAAGTTGGCAAAAATTAAGAAGTTAGTTTTACATTACGGTGTCTGATAGCAGAAAGGAAAATTCAGAAAAATAATTTGAAAAATTAAACATAAAACTGAGAAGACCTCAGTAATTGAGTAAATAACGTAGCAGAGAATGTTGTTTCCTGCAATGATTCCTGCTGTCTGTCACATAAGGAGCATCAAGGCTGTGCAATCCCTGTCTTGAATTACTTATTCAAGAAATATTTCATTTAACAGTGATCACGGGCCAGTCACTATCTGGCTGATGGGGACACAACAGCTAGCAGAACAAAGACCTTGCCTAGAGGAGGCTTACATTCTCTGATCGTCACTTTACCACAAACCGGGTGGCTTAAAACGACAAATTTAGTCTCTTGGTGTTCTAGAGGCTAGAAGTCTCAAACCAAGATGTCAGCAGAGCCATGCCCTCTGAAGGCTGGGGTGAGAATCTCTTCTCAGAAATAGACTTCTCAGAAATCATGCAAGCAAGGAGAGTGGACTGATATACTTAAAATATTGGGGAAAAAAAACTCCAACAACCTATCATTCCACATGGAGACAAATTATCCTTCAAAGAATCATAAGGAAAGATCTTCTCAGGTAAATTAAAACTGAGGGAATTTATCATCACAGACCTGCCTGTATCTATATAAGGAAAGGAGAGGCGTTGCAGAAAGAACAAAGAAGATAAAATAAAATATTTTATTTTTATTATTTTTAATTGATCTAAAATATAAATGTTTAAAGTAATAATAGCAGCATTACATTGGGTGACTATAGTAGACGGATCAGTGAAATGAATGACAGTAATGTCAAAAGGGACCGGAGGAAATAATAGGGAATATTCTGTCATAAGGTACGTGCATGGCACATGAAGGGATAGAGTGTTATTTGAATGTGGACATAGATTGGTTATAAACGTGTATTGCAAACTCTCAGACAACCACAAATTTTCAAAAGAAAGTATGATCAATATGCTAAGAGAAAAGATAAAATTGAATCTTATAAAATGCTCAATTAAAACCAGAAAATGCAAAAAAGAGGCAGGAGGAGAAACAGAACACATGCAATGAATACAAAACAATAACAAACATGGTAGGAACTAATCTAATTATAAATCATCTTAAATGTGGAAAATATAAAAATGCAAATGAAAGGATATGGCCCAGCCTGGTGGCGCAGTAGTTAAGTTTGTACATTCAGCTTTGGCGGCCCAGGATTTGCTGGTCCAGATCCTGGGTGTGGACGTACGCACCATTTATCAAGCCATGCTGTGGTGGCATCCCACATATAAATTGAGGAAGATGGACACAGATGTTAGCTCAAGTCTAATCTTCTTCAAAAAAAGAAAAAAAATGCAAGTGAAAAGACAGATTATCAACATGGATCAAAAAATAAATACACAAGACCCAACTATCTTTTTTACAAGAACCCCACTTTAGACTCAGATAAGTTAAAAACAAAGGAATGGAGAAATATATACCATGATAACTCTGTATCTATATAAATTAATTTCAGATAAAACCAACTTAAGAATGAGGCAAGCTAGTGAAAAAAGGTGGCATTATATAATGAAAAATGGGTCAATTTTGCAAGAAGACATAAAAATCCTAAACTTATATTTACCTAACAACAAAGTCAATATGCATAATACAACAACCAGCGGAACTGAGATGAGGAATAGACAAAGTCACTATTTTTAGAGAGTTCAACACCTTTCTTTCAGCAATTGATAGATCAAGCAGGCAGAAAAATCCCTAAGGATATAGTTACCCTAAACAGCACTGACATCAAACTTTATGTAATTGATATTTACAGACTACTCCATCCTACAACAGCAGAACACGTTCATCTCAAGCTCACATGGAACATTCACTAAGACAGGCCACATTCAAGAACATAAATTACTCTTTAACAAATTAGAAAAAGAAATCATACAAATTACGTCCTCAGCTCTTCATGGAATTAAACTAGAATTTAATAACAAAAAGATAGCTGGAAAATCTTCATATATTTAGAAATTAAACAACACACTTCTAAACAACACGAGTCTAAAAGAATTCTTAAATGTAATTTAAAAATATTTTGAACTAAATGAAATTGAAAATACAGCTGATCACAATTTGTGTCATTCAGAGAAAGCAAAAAAAGTCAGTGTAGGTCAAAATATTTTTCAAAAAACATATCTATTAAAGGACTTGTATCCAAATAATTCTTAAAGCTGAGCAACTAGAAAACAAACAACATATTTAAAAGTGGGAAAAATATCTAAAACAACACCCCAAAGAAGATATATCAATGGCAAAAATCATATGAAAAATGTTCAGCATTTGTAGCTGCAAATTAAAGCAAAATAAAGATACCACTGAAATGTATTGAAATTGTTAAAACAAAATTTTAAAAAACTGACAATGCTGATGGCTTGCAAGGATGTACATAACAAGCTCTCATGGCTGGTGGAATGAAAAATAGCACAGACACTTTAGAAGAAAGCTGGAAAGTTTCTCACAAAGCTAAATAGTTGTATCATACGATCTATCATTCATACTCACAGCTGAATGTTGACCGTGAGGGTGGCTGTGCATGTGCGGGGCAGGGAGTATATATGAACTCTGTAATTCCCTTCAGTTTCTCTGGAATCTAAAACTGCTCTAAAAAGTGTCTTTAAAATAATCATTGAGAAGTTCAAGGGAATGCCTGATGGAAGGCAGCATATGTCCAGAAAGAAAAAAAATAATCTAACTGTATTACAAATATGTAAAACAACCTCCCTGAAGGAGATGGGCAAAGGTGTTGATCTAAGAAACTTTGGAAATCAGTGGATCTGAAAGATTAAACACAAAAGAAACTGCACTTAAGCCTTGTACTAGAGTTGATGAACTCTTCTCCCCTGGGTACAGATTAACAATTCTGTTGCTGCTCTCCGTGCATACTGCAATTAAACAGTTAAGTAAAAAATGGCAGACGGTGGAAGCCAGATTTCTCTCTCACTCCTGGAGAGTGAGCTTATAGATAAATTTGGGGAGGAGGCTAGGATTATCCACGTGGTAATGGATTAGAATTGGAGACATCAGTATGAACTCAGGTTTAGCTTCACACGGATACAAAGGTTACATATAGAAATATTTATAGGTCTGTAGATATACACAGGTTGGTAATACACACACATTTCCTTCCTCTCTCAGCTGAGAGGGGCTAGAAGCACTGACACTCAGTAGCAAGGAGCACACCTATCATCAGATCCTGGTGTCTAATACATCCTTTGATAAAAGAATCCAGGTGATAGTATGCACCCTTGATATGTTGTGATAAAAACAGCACTTTATCTCTGTGGTCTCCCACCAAAAATACATCCCCAGATCTAACCATTAGAAAAACCTTAGACAAATCCCAATTGAGGGACTTTCTGCAAAATACCTGATAGGTACTCCTCAGAACTATCAAGCCCATCAAAAACAAGGAAAGTCCCAAATATTGTCACAACCAAGAGTTGCCTAAGGAGGCATGATGAGTAAATATATTTTGGTGTCCTGGATGGGATCCTGGAACAGGAAAAGGACAAAAAGCAACAAATGAGATTAGAATAAATTGTGGATTTTAGTGAATAATAATGTATGAATAAGAGTTAATTGTATCATAATACAAAACGTTAATGCTAGGGGAAACGGAGTGAGGGATACATAGGAACTCTGTACGATCTTAAAAATTTTTTATAAATATGAAAATTCTGAAAATTTTATATAAAAAGAACTTATTTTAACTATAATATGGAGAATGAGTTAGAGACCAGATGGAAAGGAAGCAAAAGTTCAGCGGTTGTTGCAATAATCCATGTAGCAGATGATCATGATATGTCCTAGGGAAATACCAATAAGAATAAAAAATGGTAAATATCTTATGGAAATATTTAGGAATTAGAGTGAAATTGAGTAGTTATTGATTTGGATATAAAGGTACAGTGTCAAAGAGTCAAGGATTACGTGTAGATTTTGGTGACTGAATGAATAGTGGTGGCATTCATATTTTAAGTGGGGTTTTATGAGTCTTGAAAAATTATTTTAAAAGAAATGCATTCAAACAGTTGCCTTAACGTTAGTCAAGTTAAGCCAAACAGCAGATTAATGTACTTGGCCAAGGTCTTTGGTTTTGTGGTGCGTTTACACTAGATTTACCTCTGTCATGAACACATACTCAAACGATAAGTAACTTTTCAACACTACTTTCCACTATTGAGGTAGTTAGCATATTTTTTAATTGTTTTGCCATCCAAATATTCATACATGGTTTCAATGCTTGAAAATTTTAGATAAAAATTAATAAATTCAAATGGGATACAAAAATTTTTTAATGAGTCCTAGAGAGTCGGAGTATTCCTTCTGGACTTTATATGAGATAATAATAAGTGACTGAAATGTCAAATGCGTGCTACATTCCCTCAACTAAAGGTTAGATGAAGAAAACCTGAGGGGGAGATAAAACTAACACTTCCCTCCACTGAAAAGGACACGCGCCCCTTGCTACAGATTTAATAAATTAGCTGAATGCTATTTTTTTTCTTAGTTTCATGTGTTGATCTATTTTAAGAGCAAAATGTCTTAAATACTGTATTTCATAGATGCAAGTTATTTTCTGACCCAAACAAATCATCAAAAACAAACAGAAAATCATTTTATTCTAAATAACTGACTTAATCATTTGAATCTCAGATAATTCCTCCAAATAAGCTTTTGGCATTAGACATTTCTGGCACAGAACTAGTGAAAGTGTGCTAATGTTATGATGGAAAAATATAAAACCTCCCTTCAATTAGAAAAATGATAAAGTCCACAATATCTTTATAGGCATGGCTCTCATTTCCTGAGTTTAAACTATTTTAACAGTTTTAGTGAAATGGCTACATCCACAGTGCCACGTAGATAATTTATACGTCACGATTCTTTCACAAAAGCTGGATTTGCAGATGTGTTTCTTGATAACGCTACGTTTTTCGCCAGAGGGAAGGATAAGCCCTTACCTGTAAGGCTGCGGTCAGCAAACTCCACTACTTTGCTCTTCATAAAGTTATGCTTTGAAAATTAATGGGACAGCTACATATGAAATCAATTTACTATTTTCTACAATGGGGCAAGAATGAATTATCCGGTATAAAGTGTGAAACCCTATGAAGGCTGCAATCTCATCTCACTCTTCTTATGTTTTTTCAATCAACTGCTTATGCCTTTTTCTAGCAGTTTATGACGTCAAAGGGACTCTTCTGTAAAATTGCAGCAGTAAATTTCACCTTAAGCTGGACAAATTTGACTTCTTTTCTCTCTGTCATCTTGTTTTGCAAATAATTAAGGCATAATAAAATTGATTGAGGATTTATCTTGCCTTCGTGAAATAGGATAACTGCCTTAGTTAAAAAAAGACAATGTAAAAGCAGAGCTAAATTTAGACCAAGTTGCTACTATTTAACACACTCAGAGAGAGGCGTGATATTCAGGTAACCAAAATAGTTGCCTTTATTATCACTGAATATTTAATTCCTTGTAGTCCAAGATAAAGTACATTTCTTTATTACCACTGGCATTTGGTAAAAGTTGTTAATCAGTTATAAAAAAAAATGCACTGTTTACTACCATCTGTTGTCACATCTGTTTTATAAATACATAGCTCCAAAGAGATTATGTATAGGTTGAATATATAACAGATACTTCCAGATGCATTTTTAAATGCTAAAGAAAAATTTTTTTTTCAAAATACCCAGCATCTGAATTTTCAGAATTTTTGTCAGAAAACAAAAAATATTATCAATTTTTGTACAAAGTGTTTCTATTTTACCTACTACCTCTAAGAACATTGACATCGAATCACTTTTATGACATTATCTAATTGACTTTTTTCTAAAAATCTAATTATAAAGATCAGTTTCCTCCAAAGTTCAGCTCAGTATGGTAGTTCTGCATTTTCCCCATCTCCTATCACTCCGAGAAGATGATTCTCAAATGCATATTCTTATGTTTGATCTTTTTGTATAATTTTTTTCACCCAGCTTTCCCTTTATGTTTTCCCTGTACACTTTTGACATCTCCACAGAAGAATGTGAATATGAACATATTACTTCTAGAATCAGCTTTCTTTTGCATTTTCCTATTTTATTTTTATTAATTTATTGACATTTTTCTTTGTAGTCAGGCCAAAAATTAAATCCTCATTTATTCCCCAGAATAATTTGGTCACTGAATACTATTACTAAACATTGCTCGCTAAATGTCGGTCACTAATACTAGTAGGCTCATCCTTTATCCTGCAATGCTTCTCATTTTCAGTGTACTGAATCCATTGTCTTGGCATTTTACCTGTCTCCTACCTGGTCTCTATGTCTCCTATTTTGTCAGTTCTGAAATTCGGTAATTACCACAATCATGCTGATCTTCATATTAATAGTTTTATTGTCTCCCTCTCCTTCAAAATCTCCAATAAGAAAACTCAAACTTCTTATTCTCCTATTTAAGTTTCTTCATATTATGATTCTACTGTTTATCCCATTCTGATTTCTCAATCTTTTAACTAAAATTATAAATATAAATATAAATTATAATATTATATAAATTATATAAAATATATAAATATGAAATTATAAAATATAAATGTAATATAAAATTTCCCCATACAGATAGTTTCGATTTTTCTCTGCCTCTTTGGTATAGCAATATGTAATTCTCCATCCTGTAAGAATTCCTTTCTCATCCCAACTGTTCATTCACCATATACAGACACTGCCCATTTGTTAGTCTTCCTGCTCCCTACATCTTCCTTGTTATGACCATTTCCTTGAAAATTCCCACCTTGTCTTATATATTGTGAAATTCACCACTAGTGGGAACTTTAATAGACACTCCCACTCATCTATCACCTAGGATAGCTTACAATACTTGCTCTACATATGTGCAACATACACCAGCCTTTTTTTTAACCTTCACTGTTTTACCTACTACTTTGTTTTTTGGATTTTTTTTTTTTTTTTTTTTTTGTTGCGGAAGATTAGCCTTGAGCTAACATCTGTTCCCAATCTTCCTCTTTTTCTTCTTCTTGCTCAGGAAGATTAGCCCGAAGCTAACATTTGTGCCAGTCTTCCTCTATTTTATGTGTGAGTCACTGCCACAGCATGGCTGACAAGTGGTATAGGTTCAGGCCTGGGATCCGAATCCAGGCTGCTGAAGTGGAGCACATAGACTTAACCACTAGGCCACATGGCTTGCCCTTACTTGGCATTACCTTTAAGCAACCCTCTAGCATCATAATGCTAAGGTACAGGCCAGCAGTCTTCTATAATTTATTCTGTCATGACAGAGCAGGATAGTGAAAGCCATGGAGTAATGCATACACAAGAAGGACAAGAACTTGCTATGCTATGAACACTCCTATTAAGGAGACCTGTTTCAAAATAGAAACATTGAATTTTATAAACTGAATAATTTTTCCCAGGATTTAGGGGAGACTCACCAGTTCTAAGATCTCTAAGTAATCCTACATATACCCCTCAGATAAGTGACATTCCAGAGCTAATCCATCAAGTTGGTTTATGAGGCCCTAGAATTTCTTCCCCTGTGTCCTCGCCCAAATCCTTTTCTCGACCATTTCTGACAAACCTACATCCCTGCTAAACATGCCCACTTTGTCACTCAAATTCATCCAAGCACCCCCTCATAACCTAAGCCTCTTCTCTACCTGCTCCCTTTACCCTTTGTGTCTCTCCTAGGAGGACCCTGCTTCCCCTTTGGTGCTACCAAGTATTGGCTATTTTCTCCTGACTCACTGCCACCATGTCCTACAGGTTGGGTGTGAGCCCTCCTCACTCCTCATTGCTACTTTCACAGCCCTTATCAGAGGTGAAGAGATAAGAGCTAAGGTTATGGTTAAGTTGTCTAGATTTAGAATGTTACCATAATGTTGAAATTAATAATTCTCTTAATTAGTATTGTACAAAACTAATGGTGGAACAATTCAAATATTATCAAATGTTAATTTGCCTTTAGCAAGAGGTCTTAAACATACAAATAAATAAACAGAGCTTTAAGATTGTCTATGAGAATTCTTTGCAATGTCTATGCCTGTCCACAAAGTCGGCTGAGTGAGAAATTTCCAGGCACTCCATGCAGATCCTTCAATGCCTTCAAGGAGCTATTGAAATTAATCATTATGTGATATAGCTTTTTCCATTGTAATAAAAATATTTAAATTGACTTTGATGCTGCAACAGAAATGCCGTAGAATTTAAAACTGTCTTTTTGTAACCTAAATATTCAAAGACCCTCAAATTAAGAACCATTTTAAAATTTGCAGTTCTCTTAAGGCTTCAGTAGCAGGCTAGTTTAATAAAATGCAGAATGTCATTTGAAAAAGCAGATAAGATTTATGTGTCTGTAAAGCTCATTACAGAAATAGTCTCAGAGTGTTCCATTAAGAAGCAACACCTGCTTTTGTTTAAGTTCTGGTTTGCAAGAGAGTAAATTTAATCTATTGAGCAACTAATCCAGTAACATGCATTTGCATGAAATATAAAACATGAAAAGCAATTATGGAAAATGTTGACTCTGAAATATGCGCCTCTATAAAGCTTGTTTTTTCATTTTGAAACAAATGTGTTCTTGGTGCAACGCTTATCAAAAAATACGATATTTCATTATTTTATTTAAAAAAACTTTACAGCTATTATCAATTATTATTTTTATTTTTAAAACCCTTTTTTTAAAAAATAAAATAAGATGATAACTTTTGAAAGAAATTGACAGGATTGTGCACCACGTTAAAAATGGAGAGAAAAAAATGAAAAAAAGTCCAATAAAATCACTTGCATTTCTGGATAGTTCCTGAATAATAGTAAGCATTTCTCTCCAAACAAAAATAGTCAGGCATATCTATTTTTAAAGATAGCCCTATTCTATACAAGAATCTGAATCCTTAGAAAAATAAAGAAAACTATGTATATTATAACTGACAGAATTTTAAGGACTAATAAGACATCTTATTTGTGTGGCTTGGAACATATTTAGTACTTAAAACTCCTCTTTGGTTCCACACTCCACCCTCCAGGCCCACTAGGGCTGTAGTTTTGCCACTGCAACTCTGCTGGGCAGAAGTCCTGTCCCCAGGGTTCTGCAAGACAAGGATAGAGCGCCCAGTGGCTTGGGCAGCTCTGCCCCCACAGTTTTGGGCAAAGGGCAGCTGGCTGCTGAAAGTAAGGCAAGGGCTCCCCCTTGTGAACCAAGGAGGAAGCCCTGAAGATCTCTGAACTGCCTTTCGGGGTCATTCTTCCTGTCTGGAAGAATAGAGCACATTTACAGCCCAACAGCGCTGTGGTCCTGTCCTGTAAAATCCAAACAGTCTGACAGTCTTCCTTCATTCCTTCCAATCTCCCTCCCATTCAGGTCAAATTGGCAGTTTTCCTGCTTGGGTGCTGATTAAGTCCCTACTTCTCATCCACCCTGATCTCCTTATCAAAGGGTTGCTTGGCAATACTCCTAATGTTATCTTTTAAACATGCTTTCTCATTTTTTACAATATGGACAGGCTGAGAATTTCCAAATTTAAGTTCTAATCCCTTTTTGCTTAAAAATCCTGTCTTCAAGTTCCTTCTCTCTTCTCACAGTTTACTGTAAGCAGTCAGAAACCAAGCCGCTCCTTCAACACTACTTAGAAATCTCTTTAGCTAAATATCTAGTGTCATTGTTCACAAACTCCACCTTCCACAAAACACTAGAAAACAGACACAATTCAGCCAAGTTCTTTGCCACTTTATAACAAGCACCACCTTTCCTCTAGTTTTCAGTAAAATGCTCCTCATTTCTTTCTGAAACCTCGGCAGAATCTCCCCTAACATCCATATTTCTTCCAACATTCTGTCCATGATTATTTATGTATTCTCTAGAAAGATAGAAGTGTTCTCTAGAGCTTTCCTCATTTTTTTTTCCTGAGTCCTAACCAGAATCACATTTCAAATTCCCTTCACAGCAATATTTGCTTTTTCTAGCATACACTTTATCGCTCTCCCAGCCTCTATCCATTACCCAGTTCCAAAGCTGCTTCCAGGTTTTGGGGTATTTCTTACAACAGCACCCCACTTCTGGGTACCAATTTCTGTCTTAGCCATTCAGGCTCCTATAATAAATTATCATAGAATGGGTTAAACAACAAACATTTATTTCTCACAGTTCTGGAGCCTGGGAAGTCCAAGAACAAGGTGCTGGCAGATCTGGTGTCTAGTGAGAGCCTGGTTCCTGCTGAAAGCCTACAGCCTTCTCTATGTCTCCTCAGAGAGAGGCTAGCTCCCAGCCTTCTTCTTCCATGGCCACTAATCCCATTCATATGAGCTCTCCTCTCATGACCTAGTTACTCCCAAATGCCCACCTCCAAATACCATCATATTGGGGATTAGATTTTAAGATATGAATTTGGAGAGTATACAAACATTTAGATCACAGCAATCCCCAAATCTCACCCACCTGTCAATCTATGCTTTGGCTGTGTCCCATGTGTTATTTATTCTGGAACCATATTAAGGGAATAGAATTTCTATCTCATTTGTGAAGGAGAGGAAAAAGTGCATAGCGAAACCACGAGAAGTCTCTTAAGGTTTCTGCTGCAAAATGCACAGCTCAATTTTCCTCACTTTTTTGGCTAAAGCAAGTGACCAAAGATGGTCATGCCTCGCTCAGTAGGGTGTGGACGTATTCTCCTCACTCAGTGAGGCATTGCAAGTCACCTGGCAATGGGTGGGATGTAACAGTCTTTTTCCAGAGAGAGCAGAAAATAAGTTATAAGTACACACATTGATATTGGGAGAATTGACATGTTTTTCTGATAACTGAGTCCTCCTTTCCAAAAATCTAGTACTTTTTAAAATTTGTTCAAGTCTAATTTGTATATCTTTGGAAGTTTTCTCTTTTATGTTGTAAAAAAAATTTACATTTGTCAACAGTTTATCCTTTTAAAGTCTTAAATAGGACTTTTATTGTATTTTTAATTTGAACCAGTTTTATTTTTCTTATTTACTCTTTAATTAGCAAATATGTTATTTTTTAGACTCCAGTCTGGAAGGGGGTATAAAATGTGCAAAATGAAAAGACGTCTCTGCTCTTAAACAGCTTATAATAATATAAGAAATAAGACATATTCAGATAGTGGCATTCCTAATATAAAATTGTTTGACTTTGAATGTGATGGATTTAGGCCAGAGTTGCTCCATTGAACAATTAGTTTAATTGAGCTGAGTAGCTTCACACCATGTGGCTCCTTATTATTCTCTAAATATCTCTCCTGAAGCAGAAAATCTAATTCCATAATATAAACATGCATGTGAAAAAAATTTTCTCTGTCCAATGGCATGTTCCTTAATATAGCTCTTCCAGATAAATTTAAGAGGCATAGACAAAATACTGCAGAACACAGATGAAGAAGTGATTAAATGGGATTGGCATAGTCACTGAAGTTTAAAGCAAAATGTTTTATTTTCCACTTTCTGAAGATAAGCCAATATTTCACTCACCTTCGATGATGGATGCACTGAAGCCCCAGTGCTTGAGATTCCGCCCAAATTGACACATGGTTTAAGTTTTCTAGAGGATAGGTGCTTGAACAAAATGGTTAGTATTTAAAATTTAAATATATAGGTTTAGTTAAAATAATGGAAGCCCTTAGAATTTGATGTTAGTTTAATACTTGAGAGCCAAAGAAACTGCAGTCCTGCGGAAATATTCTGACAGCAATAACTGCTACTACATTAATCATTCATGTGTCAAGCATTTTATTTACTATTTTACATATATTATCTTACATAATATGTAATAAACTCTTACGAAGCAGGGGGAATTGGTTCACGTTGCAGACTGGAAATCTGAGGTTTAGAGCATTTATGTAACTGACCCAGAGTGAAAAAGCTAGTGGCCAGGGCTTACCCTCTGGTCTGCCTTTTCCAAAGTAAGAGCACTAAACACTACCCTGTGGTTCAGGAAAAAGAACGTTTTATATCTTATGTGTTGAATTGTTTGGAAGATGAAGGAACTGGAAGTTTGGAAACTGGCTAAGAAGAGAGAATAATATTTAAGAGAACATGTGATAATAACTTGAATTAGAAATTTTCAGTAAGATACTGGTTAAAGCCTTAACAGTGAGTAAATTTCTGTGCAATAAACAATGTTAAATACGGGGCTGGCCCAGTGACACAGCAGTTAAGTGCACACGTTCTGATTTGGTGGCCCAGGGTTCACCAGTTTGGATCCCTGGTGCGGACATGGCACCACTTGGCATGCCATGCTGTGGTAGGCATCAACATATAAAATAGAAGAAGATGGGCACGGATGTGAGCTCAGGGCCAGTCTTCCTCAGCAAAAAGAAGTGGATTGGCAGCAGTTAGCTCAAGGCTAATCTTCCTCAAAAAACAAAAACAAAAAACAAACATGTTAAATACATATAATATTGCTTTTTAGGACTACTGTTGCAAATAGATGCCAAGCAGAAGATAAACAAGCAACATTGTATTATAAAGATAGAAAGTTATGCAAGAAAAAAGTGGAAGACACTAATATTATGGAATTACAAAGATCATGTTAAGTTTTCAAAGAATTTTAACTTAATTATTGACATTTGGATAATGAAATAAAGGGTATAAATTATAGGAAAAGTATGTATTGCTATTTTTTTGTTGGGAAATGCCAATAAGTGAAGATTTTTATATTAAGTTGATAGACATATAATTAATATCAAAGAAATCACAATTATTTTCCAATTGTGGCTTTCCTGTTTCAGTTTTAAATTATTCCTAACTTGTGTACATGCTTCCGACTTCACTGGGGTTATAATTGCAAAATATGTAGATAAAATAAAACCCTAATCCTACGTTTCAATAAAAAAGTAAACAGGCTGTTAAAGTTGTATGATTTTGTGTTTGAAATAATGGCAATAAGATTTTGAAATTAAAAAAATAAAATAATCAGACTTTATCTCAAGCCAAAAAAAGGTTTTCAAGAAACAAAAAATTAAAGCAAATATTGTGTGCAATATTATACATGAGATATAGATTAGCATATTGAAATATAACCATTTTAAAATAAATAAAGAATGATTAAATAGTATATAATATAGCTAATGTTATCACCATAAAGAGCAACATTAAGATAAGAGTAGTAGAATTAAGAAAAAAATGGATGGTCATATTGGGCACATATATGATTTTTTTTCTTATTTATATTTTTATCCAACCAAGTTTTATGTCTGAGTATTGCATTGAATGTAAAAATTCTTTCATTCAGTAACAATTTCAATCAACACATCATAAAAAAAATTCTCCCATTTCACTGTGTTTTCCTTTGTCTATTAATGATTTTTGATACTACATTGGAAATAACTGAAAAAAAATTCTATCTGTACTCTAGCACCCATCCTCTGAACACTGAGGAAGACCATACACAGCATCGACTATAATGTTGCATGCGTGTTACGGTTGGGAGACATGTGTTTCCTTTATCCAACCACAAAAAGAGTCTGGAAGATTTAGGCCACTGATGGTTAAGTGAGAACAAAGAAAGGGCAGCAGTTTTGTCAGTCTCCAACACCTCTTTACCATCAAGGCATTAATATAAACTACTGCCATTATCTTTGCAATCTCCTTCAGGAAGATTATGCATAACAATAAATATGATATACAATTAATGGCTGCCCTTAAAACAATACTTAGTTGTGCTGGGCCTCCATCTTTTGAACACTTCTCTGATTATTTGGCGATGTAAGGTTTAGTCACAAAACATTAGAACACACAAAGTTTGCAAGATAGCAGCCACACCCTTGACTGAGGTTCTGCTCTTCCTATTCTTCTGAAAGAAGGAATCCTACTTTTGAACATCAATTTTCTCTGACAGCCTTGGGCCAAGGCTGTTAGAATTAAATAAATAATTTATCTCTCATTTGCTTTTTTCCTTCCTAAGACCCAGGGAAAAATAGAGAAATATTCATTATCTTTTTGTTACTTGAAAGAAAATTCAGTACAAGTAAACAAAGATAAAATATTTCCTGACCAGAGTCTGATGATTAGTTCACATTATCTTACTACTTATTTTAAAAGACACATTTAATATATGCAAAGAAAATATCATAACAATATTCAGTAAAGAAATTTTCATGCAGAGAGTGGCACCTACTTTACATTTTTTTATCTTTCACAATGAAAAAAGTAACAGAAAATTTAAAGAAATCCCCTCTAAAGCTACTTCTTTTGTTTTTAAGTTTAAAAAATCTTAATAATATGACAGAACTTTTTTAGCCTACACTATAGAGAAAGAGTACTTCATAATTTTATATTTTGCATAATTTGATGTAAATGAAGGGAGCCCCCCCTTTTTTTTTGGTGAGGAAGATTAGCCCTAAGCTAACATCTTTTCCCAATCTTCCTCTTTTTGCTTGAGGAAGATTGTTGCTGAGCTAACATCCATGCCAATGTGCCTCTATTTTATGTGGGTTGCTGCCACAGGGTGGCTTGATGAGTGGTGCTGAGTCTGCACCCAGGATCCAAACCTGTGAGCCCCAGGTCCCCAAAGCAGAGTGCATGACCTTAACCACTACACCACCAGGCCTGCCCCTTTATTTTTTTAATATTATACATGATCTGTGCAAAATAATGATAATTTTACCATAAACTATAACATGTTGGATTCACATGTTCTCCCAGGACATGGTTTTAAATCCATGCTAAGTCTGGGTAATTTTTCCAATTTTGCAATTGTATACTTATGTTTGCTTTAAAAACTCTCTGAAATAGTAAGTTTTATGCCTTTCTATTGCCTTAAAATCTAATATCAAAGCCTACTAGTGAAAAAGACTACAATAAAACGGATCCTTTTTAAATTTCTACTAATATTTTATTCAAATGTTTCAGGCATGAAGAATACTAGATGATAAGAAAAAGTGGTAAGAATGCATCACTGAGAAAGAAGGAACACAACCAAAAGCCTCCTTATCCAGACGTAAATAATGGCCAAGCTATTGTATCTCACTGTTCCTGATAAAAGGAGAGGTCATTTTTGTACATATTTTCTGACAGAATGAGGACGTTCATGCTTTCCCTGATTAGTTGAATAATGTCCCATGGCATTTTCTCATTGACGCAACTTAGCAATGACAGGCTCATTTGCTGTTCATCCTGACCTTCCTTTTTTCATCCTACTGCACTCTTCTCCTTAACAAGCAGACTTGAAGCCATCAATATGTTCCAAGCTCTAAAAATAAAATGCAATGTTTTCTGGCTTACAATACAAAGATGACGCCATTCTTACTCACATTCCCACCTAGATTTTGCTTTTAAAAAATGTGTTTTTCTAAAAAAGTGTCATTAATTATCCACTCAGGTAAGACTTTAGTTTGAAGAAAATCTAATTGAATTTTAAATGTACTTTGTTTTCATTAAATTTTTTTATATACAAACTGGATCTATATCCATTATTTTTTTATATATTTTAACTGCATTTCCTCAATTTAATCTATAAATAGTTAATAAGGCATTGAGGTGTATTTGTAAGAGGAAAATATATGAAATCAATGTTCACATATTGATAAGCTAAATAAACTGTCCACAATATATCTTTTAATTTTCTATTTGCATCGTGTAAAATAATTATCGGGGGAAAAAAGCAACTGTGAGAATCTTACATGTATGTAATAAAAGTAAACACACTGTTTTCATCAGTATGAAAAATGCTAGTATCTTGAGTTATGATGGAATATAGCCTGTTTTATTGACATCATGTAATATCCCCTTAGGACATGAGGTTTTTCTATACAGTCTAAACAGTTGCTAAAAATAGATGATATGTCCACAATTAACAAGAGAATTGTACCTTTGGAAACATATAAATGCAATTGTAAATAATCCATGAGTTAAAAAAAGAACAGCAATCAAACTGTAAAATGTTGTAAGTTGTGCTATGAGGGAACTTTACAGTTCTGCATACTTATATTTGTAAATATCTCATGATTCAAAGAAGAAACAATAATCAAGTTTTAAAATAATTTGAGCTCTTCTATGAGGAAGTTTAGAGTTTTGAGTGCTAGTATCAAAAATTTAGAAAGACTAAAAATCTATTTTCAAATTTACTTGTTAGGAAGTTACAAAAAGAATGAGAAAATTCAAAAAGTGTGACAGATTTTATTTTCCATATCTGATTGAAGAAATATATGCTTTTTCAAAAATGTGTCTGACTGTTCTCCCAACAAGAGGCGTGGTCTTCCTCCGTCCCCCTTGTATCTCAGCAGAAGCTTGTGACTATTCATTTTAGTGGAAAATGGCAGAATGATGCTAAGTCCGTTCTGAAGCTTGGTTATAAAAGACATAGACCTTCCACCTGACTTCTCATTCTCTTATGAAAGATGCCATGGGAAACCTGAGCTGACATGTAAAAAGTCCAAATATTGTGAAGCCTCTATGCTGAAAAGACTACACATAGAGGCCACATAAAATAAAGTTGCCTAAACAGCTTCAGCTGTCCTAGCTTTTGGGTCTTTGAGTTTTTCAACCACAAACCACCAGACTTATAACTGAGTATATTTTGAGTTGATTCCAACTCCAGGCCTTCAAACCACAGCAGAAGATGCCAAGTGAAGGAGAGACAAATCTTTCCTTCTCTGCCTTGCCCAAATTTCTGACTCACAGAATCTGTGAGCATAATAAACAGTTTTCAACTTAGCTAAAAGCGGAACCTATATTTCCCATATTACTCTTTCATTTATATATTTCTAAGTTAGAGTTGACCAAAACAAGAAAGTGGATAAGAGTTAAAGTCAGAAATAAAGAAGCAGCTGTTCCTTTTCAAAGATCTCAGGAGATGATTAGGTTGAGAGAGAGACATGGAGGTGTTCAGTGGATTCCAGAATCCAGGGGTCTTTCAGCTACTGGCCCCAGCAGCCAAAAGTGCACCCAAGTCAATAGTCAAGCCCTTCACTGAAGTCGCTTCGAAGAGGGCAAATTCTACAGATTTCTCCACCAGTTTTCCCTTCCTGGTTTCACTTTGACAGTCAACATGAACAACTTCTAGGATTTTACTTGAAGCTCAAATCCGCCCAACTACTTGAGTGACTCTGGCTGTTATTGACAGTGATTGTATCTTATTTTCCAATTCTCATCCTTCCAACTTTGACTTAGCCAGTGCCTTTAATATTTGTGCAAATCCTAATTCCTATAGTAAACTTTTTAACCCTATAAATGTTTAGAAGTTCTACTGTCTTAATTAAAATTTGACTAATACAACTATGAGTTTATCATTTATTATATTAAAATATCTATGATATATATAAACCTGTTTTTCACTCTCTAGCTTATTTGAGAGGCTACATCATTGGATAAGAGATCTTGAAGATAAGAAATCTGCAAAGAAAACAACATAAATTTAACCTTCAATGATTTTCATACACCTAGAGTGGGGCTGGCAAACTTTTCGTGTACAGGGTCAGATAATGAATTTTTCAGAGTTTTTAGACCTTATAGTCTCTGTTGCAACTACTCAACTCTGCAGGTACAGAACTAAATCAGCCATAGACAATACATAAATAAATGATTGTTTCTGTCTTCCAAGAAAACTTTATTTACAAAAAAACTGTTAGTAGTACAGAATTGGTCCATGGACCATAGTTTGCTGAACCATGGTTTACAAAATCATGCTGAAACAACTGAAAAGAGAAAACATCCAAGAATCTATTCTACTTAATTTCAATTTACAAAACTATGTAAAAAACACGTTTCATTACACTTCCCAGCCTTAAGCATTCATTACTTCCTCATTTCTATCACACATGCATCATCCTTCTGACACTAAATAAGTTAGATACTCTCTCTCTGCTTTTGAAATACTCAGCCCTTTT